>NC_070593.1:3829419-3928660 GCF_027409825.1 Scomber japonicus
TGTGATCAGAACAACCTAAAATGACAGAAAACATCACTAGAAAAAATTATTTGTCGTGTACTTTGATTTTTAAAATTTGTCTCATGTCCCATCTGCTAATATGGAGAAGGGGCGGGACTTATGAGCTGTACTGCAGCCAGCCACTAGGGGGCGATCAAGATAGTTTTGGCTTCACTTTTGGCTTCATGTCATGACATCTATCTTTATTTACAGTCAATAACTCACTCTATGAGCTCAGAAGAACTCACTAATTAATTAATTTTACTGTTTTGTCCTCGTCGCCCTGAACAGGATTGATGGATGTAGAAAATAGATGGAGGGGTTATTGTTTTGCTTTGTGTCAATTAACACTGTGAGGAACCTGTCTTCATTTCAGGATTTGTATTTGTATAATTTTAAATTAATTACCAGTTAATTAAAAGTAAATTAAACTGTCCTCTAGTCTACCTGTATGTGTCTGAGCCTCTCTCTCTCTCTCTCTCTCTCTCTCTCTCTCTCTCTCTCTCTCTCTCTCTCTCTGTGTGTGTGTCTCTCTCTCTCTCTCTCTCTCTCTCTCTCTCTCTCTCTCTCCCTCTCCCCCCCCCCCCCCCCCCCCCCCCCCCCCTCTCTCTCTCTCTCTCTCTGTCTCTCAGGAGTATCAGGCAGAAATATCCGCCTTTCAGGCCACACTGGACTTTGTGAACCAGCCGTTACAGACCTGTAGTACCGATGATGACCAGAGGGGGCGATATGAACACAACCAGTTTGCAGAGGAGCAGAGTCTTCTCAACCATCGGTGGCTCTGTTTGCAGGAAACGCTCAACTCTGAGGTCAGAAGACCAAAGAGTGATTATTTAAGGCTGCATATTAACATATAATTGGTTTAATAAGTATGTACCATAATTTGTGTAGTAGTATAAATGCCTGCTTTATTTTAAAATGAGCATTTCTGACATCAACCCATAACTGGAAAGGATGAGAGCATCAGGATCAAGGTTTAGAGAAGGAGAGGGATTATCTGAATGTAACAACGGAGCATAACTTAACTTTTTCTCAAAATGCAACTCATATACATGTATATATATATTTTTTAATGTTTTAATTTCAGTTCAGAAAAATAATATTATATGAAGGAGTTTTACATTAGTCATAACTTTTAGTTTAATGCAGTTTTTGAATTAATTTGATTTGTATTTAACGAAGAAGTGAAGTGTAAATTAAAGTCTTTTTAATTTGTGTTCTGGCTCTTTAAAATACATATAAATAATAATAAGTACATAAAGTGGTCTGATTATGACTTTTTGATTATGTTTTTGGACTTGTAGTAATAGTGAGTTCACAGGGCCAGTTATATTATAGTTATATTAAAACCTATTAAATGTACCAATTTTCTGCTTTTTCATAACCAAAGTTAATCTAGTTTTCACTCAATTGGATCTTCTATTTTATTGTGTTCATGATGATGTATAATTATATGAAATCATCATTTTTGGCCATCTCAAGTTTCTGACAATATGAACAAACATCCTGACGGTGTTCGTGGTTGTTGTTGAACTTCAGATTCGTGAGGTGGATCAGGAGCTGAGGAGCAGAGCCGAGCGGGAGGCGCGGCTGCAGCAGATCAACAGCTGGATCACAGATCAGAACATCTGGATCGACTCGGCTCAGAAACCCAGCAGCCTGACGGAGCTGCAGAGGAGCATCAGCATCTGTCAGGTCAGCAGTCACATCTGGATTCTGACATCTGTATAATCAGAATAGCTCAATGCTCTTCTACACTCTGCAGATTTGTTTGTTTGATTCATGATAGTTATAAATGGATTTAACTGGATTTAAATTAAAGGATATATAAGCAGCTATCTACCCTTGAACCAGGGGTGTCAAACATGAGGCCCGTGGGCCAGAAGCGGCCTGCGGAGAGGTCCAATCCGGCCCATTTTCCTTCTTCCTCTTTTCCTTCTTTCCGTCTGTCCTTCCTACTTTCCTTTCTTCCTCCGTCTTCTTTGTCCTCCTTTCTTCCTTCCTTATTTTTCTCCCTTTCTTCCTTCCTTATTTTTCTTCCTTCCTTATTTTTCTTCCTTCCTTCCTTCCTTCCTTCCATCTGTCCTTCCTGTATTCTTTTCCTTCCGTCCTTCCATCTTTTTAATGATCCGGCCCACATGAGATCAAATTGGGCTGTATGTGGCCCTTGAATTAAAATGAGTTTGACACCTCTGCCTTAAACCCATTATTAATGTCATAATACATGTTTAATATTAATATTGTGTCCGTGGTGTTTTCAGGATCTGGAGGAGAAGATCAAGCTCAAATCTGCAGCTCTTCAGGAGTTAAAAGACAAACATGGCGGAGAAGGAATCAGTAGCCAGGACTTTATCCATCAGATAGATGATTCCTCTAAGACTTGTGCAGCTCTCATGCAGCAGGTAAGTCAAGTTGTGTGAGCATAAATAGATTGATGTAATTCAGGGGTGTCAAACATGCGGCCCACGGGCCAGAACCGGCCCGCCTAGGGGTCCAATGTGGCCCACTTTCTTTCCTGTGTTCTTTTCCTTCCTTCCATCTTTCCTTCCTTTCTTCCTTCCATCTGTCCTTCCTTCCTTCCTTCCTTCCTTCCTTCCATCTGTCCTTCCTCCCTTTCGTCCTTCTGTCTTTCCTTCCATCTGTCCTTCCTCACTTCCTTCCTTCCATTTGTCTTTCCTGCCTTTCTTCCCTCCTTCCTTTTGCCTGTCTTTCCTTCCTTCCCTTCTTATTTCGTTCCTTTCTTCCTTCCTTCCCTGCCTTTCTTCCATCTGTCCTTCCTTCCTTCCTTCCATCTGTCCTTCCTTCCTTCCTTCCTTCCATCTGTCCTTCCTTCCTTCCTTCCTTCCATCTGTCCTTCCTCCCTTTCGTCCTTCTGTCTTTCCTTCCATCTGTCCTTCCTCACTTCCATCCTTCCATTTGTCTTTCCTGCCTTTCTTCCCTCCTTCCTTTTGCCTGTCTTTCCTTCCTTCCCTTCTTATTTCGTTCTTTTCTTCCTTCCTTCCCTGCCTTTCTTCCATCTGTCCTTCCTTCCTTCCTTCCATCTGTCCTTCCTTCCTTCCTTCCTTCCTTCCATCTGTCTTTCCTACCTTTCTTCCCTCTTTCCTTTTGCCTGTCTTTCCTTCCTTCCCTTCTTATTTCCTTCCTTCCTTCTTTCTTTCCTTCCTTCCCTTCTTATTTCCTTCCTTCCTTCCTTCTTTCCTTCCTTCCTTCTTTCCTTCCTTCCTTCCTTCCTTCCTTCCATCTTTTTAATGATCCAGCCCACATGAGATTAAATTGGTCTGTATGTGGCTCTTGAATGAAAATGAGTTTGACCCCCCTGATGTAATTGGTTTCAGACAGGTGTGACATCGACTGTAAGTTTTTAGCAGCTCTCACTTCCTTCCTGTTTGTTCTTCCACAGAATAAGTGTGTTAAACAGAGGCTGATCCAGGCGCGGCAGCTGTGGGACTGTGTGGAGAACAGACTGAATCAAATGATGCTGAAAACACTGAGAACATCTCTGACTCTGGATTATCTCAGCGGTGCTTCGTTATCTCTGCAGGCTCACAGACATTTCCATGACAGACTGCAGGTACGAACGGTTAACCTGCACGATATGAAGACATTTAACCTTCCTGTCGTCCTCCCGGGTCAAATTGACCCCGTCTGTTTTGACTGTTCATTCTTTCCTTCCTTCCTACCCAATGTCTGTCCTCCCTCCCTCCCTCCTTCTCTCTTTCCTCCCATCCTTCTGTCCTTCTTTCCTCCCTTCCTCTTTTCCTTTCTCCCTTTCTCCTACCTTCCTTCCTTCTTTCCGTCTGTCCTTCCTTCCTCCCTCCCTCCTTCTCTCTTTCCTCCCTTCCTTCTGTCCTTCTTCCCTCCCTCACTCCTACCTTCCTTCCTCCTTTCCTTCCTTGTTCCTCCCTTCCATCCTTCCTTGTTCCTTCCTCCCTTCCATCCTTCTTTCCTTCCTTCATCCCTCCCTCCTTTCCTTCCTTTCCTTCCTTGTTCCTCCTTTCCTTCCTCCCTTCCTTCCTTCCTCCCTTCCATCCTTCTTTCCTTCCTTCATCCCTCCCTCCTTTCCTTCCTTCCTTCCTTCCTTCCTTCCTTCCTTCCTCCCTTCCATCCTTCTTTTCTCCCTTCCTTCCTTGACTCAAGGACAAAAGGAGGGTTAAAGGCCAGATAAAGATCTTAATGACTTTGGTTTGGCTCGTTTTAGATTATAATACAGCCAACATTCTTCAAAAATAAAGAGTAGTAAATCTCTGCTTTCATATAAAGTGGTAAATGATTTTTTTTATTTTGTACTTCTAAAGTACGACTATGTTTTATTTATATCAACATTACTTTTTTATACATCATGTAGAGACAATAGGAACCACCAGTTGAAACTGCTGACGTTCTGTTATTTATTTTTAATGAACTGTGAATTATTAATATATTTAGTATACAGTACGTAATAACAGTGGTGGACAGTAACGAAGTACAAGTAATTCGTTACTGTACTTAAGTAACTTTTTAGCGGATCTGTACTTTACTTGAGTATCATTGTTTTGTGAGACTTTATACTTTGACTCAACTACATTTGGAAGAGGAAAATCTTACTTTTTACTCAACTACTTTCCAAAAACCTGTCGTTCCTTTCAATGTTCCTTTCCACAACATGCATGCATGACCGGCTGCTGTGACAGGTCCAAATGAACGTGCACCGCAAGTGTACCAATCAGAACACATCGTGTGTCGAGCAGTTTTGGCCCGGCCCCCTACCTGGCTACTTGTCCCAACTTGCCTTCTCCTCCATCCATATCTCTATTAGCATTCATTTGACAAAGTTTCGCTGTCCAGTAGCCTGCCCTGCCAACACATGGAAGTTAAAGAAATATGTGTCTAGTGTGGTTTTCCCCCTCCCTATTAATTCCTAATCAGGTGATTTCCATTTAGTATGATGTGCTTATGATAATTTCAAAAGATATCAATACCAGATATCACAAATGGAAAACATTTTGTTTTCAGGGTGGTGTTAGTGGGCTTTTTAACCTTAAATGACTTGATTGAGTGTATAAAGGACATACCAAGACATTGGAACTACATTACACCAAATTACTTTTACTTTTGATACTTAAGTACATTTGAAGCCAAGTACTTTTATACTTTTACTCAAGTCGACATTTAAAGGGAGCACTTTCACTTTTACTGGAGTAATATTTTACACTAGGTATCTCAACTTCTACTCAAGTACGTGGTCTGTGTACTTCGTCCACCACTGCGTAATAACAAAAAGCACAAAAACAAGTACGTATAAAGTCACTTTACATGTAAATAAGCTGTATTATAATTATACTTATTTGTCACATTTTTCAGCTGTATTTGTGTGCATGAAGACTGAAATGATATTTTTACAAGCTGTAATTATTCTATAATAACATTTTCAGTAATTATTACTTACTAAAAAATCCAAATGTATTATTTTCCCATATTATTATTATTATAGCAGAATTAAAACAAAATGGTCAGAAATGCCTGCATATAATTGCAAAACATGTTTAAAACTACTCATTAATTTGCTCTCTTGTGGCAGTGTGAAGAATAACTTGTGTATCTGGTAGATTGATGGAAGTAGTTAATAGATGGATGAACGGGTGAATAAAGTCAGAATAATGTCTAGACTTTCTGCATTGCCTCTCCTTCCAAAGTCATTGTTGGTTTCTGATCATGATTTTCTCCAAATCATAGACAAGTAATCTTAGTAAGAGTTAAAAAATCAGAACACACTCATATGGGGCAAATTTTGTCATTTAGGTGTGTGTATATAAAGATATTCATATAAATTCTTCTCCTTTTGTTCTGTTTCTGAGCAGCTTCTTCATGAGGAGACAGAAGCTTTGGAGGAAGAGTGGGATGAACTGAGTCGAACCGTCTCTCATCTCCGTCTGATCAGTCCTGCTGCTGCTGCTCTCCTCACTGTGCTGCTGGACAGACAATTAGACAGGTGAGACAGAGCCGGCCAAACACACAAAGATATGATCACTAACTTCTACCTTTCCAGTTGAAGGACAGGTAGGATAATTTCTAGAAAGCTCCAGATACCTTAGCACCACAAAGTCTGTAGTTTCTGTGGAGGTTAAATGTTTTTAATGTCAAAAAGAGGTCAGTAACTTTGAAAGAAATTAGCTTGATTTGACTCATTTGGGTGACTGAAGCCTCGCTATTATGTTAAAATAAACTTTTATTTTTTATGTGCCTTTTATTTTATTTTTTTACAGATGGCCGATATTTACTTAAAAATTTAATATCGGTATCGGGGTTTTATAACCGATGTGTGTTCTGTAGGCTTCAGCATTTCCGAGTCTGCATGAACGCAGCATGGGACTTTTATCGGCGCGCGCATGATAACGTTTAACAACAACAACACGCTAGACTCGTGGGTCGCTAACCGTCGCTAACCGCGGCTAACCGTTGCTAACAAGTTCATAGCGTCCACCGCCATGTACACGAACACACAAACCAGAAACGAGGTTTACCTCCTCGTTGTCATTTTCTCGGTTGTGATTTCGGCGGGTCTCCTCTGTGACGTCACCGTCAGAGTCCGGTGGGTCCCAGAGCCATAGATGGCTGCGGTGGGTCCTATCTGGGTGCTACTCTGCTGGAGACACAACAGTCAACAGCTGAGAGGAGCGAGTGAGAGGACGCTCCTGTTAAGGTCCCGCCTCCAGAAACGGGGCTTATGTCTGTGTGGTTTGGAACTATTTCCAAGTGTGTCTTACGGATAGTAAGTTTGCAATTTGCAGTGACTGTAAAGCAGCATAATAAATATGAAAGTGACATATTGGCACTTTTTCCCATAACTTAAGTTGAAGTTGTTCTCTTATTTTGCACAGACAGTGTTTACATGTGGAAAGCCATGTTGCATTTATGATTGCATCCAGTGGAGCGGATGTGTTAATTCCACAATAGGAGATATGTTATGTTGTTATCTAATAGTTTTGGTGTAAAAAGTCTGCATATATCGGTAAATTAAGAGTTGGAGAATATCGGATATCGGCAGAAAAGTCAATATGGAGCATCCCTACTTTATAAGCTTCCTTTTAATTCCTCACACACTTCAATACTTAATGTTTAATCTCTTTATTCTTCTTGTCGCTCTTTTTGCCTTTAACAAACATCCTTATATTGTCTGAATTGTGTGTATTATATCAGCACTTTTGTGTTTTAATGCTTCCTTGCTGGAAAAATATAAATATAAAGATCTAAAGTGAAAGTTTTTTTCCAGTTGGACTGTGGTGTCTGAAGCCTTGGAGCAGCAGCTGCAGAGGAGTCTGGAGGTGCTGCAGGTTTGGGAGGACTACGCTCAGCTGGCCGAGTCTTTCTCTGAGCGCCTGCAGACGCTGCAGAGCGATGCCACGTCTACGCTGAGCGGAGCGGGCGAACACTACGACACAGCTGAGCAGGTCGCTGTCAAGATACACAACGTTCAGGTGAGGATATAAAAACAAGAATAAAGGAGGATGAAGAAAAAAATCAAATTGTCTCCATTTTCCCTTTTGTCTCATTCAAAATGTTTTTGTTTTTTTTGGGCTTCAACTTTTTAGTCTTCGCAAACTCTTAATTAATTTGAAACTTAGTGTCTGTTATCATTTATTTATTGAAGAACATGACAGCATGATTGTGGTTCCATTTTAATATTTGCACTTAAAGAAGGTTCATTTTCAGACAAGTGATGAAACTGAAATTCAATGTCTTAAATTGTTCACTTCCAGCCAATCATCCTTCTCCACCAGATGAGATTACAGCCTGTTTTAAAACTGATGTCAGACACACTTATGACACATTTCCATGTTTTGGAAAGTAAAGTGTTGAAACTCACAGTCATTAAGAGAACCTAAATCCTCCTTTTCTAAAAAAATCAAAAAATCTGAAAAAATTAGTAATGCTTTATTTTTTCAGTAGCATTGCCTTCCTTCCTTCCTTCCTTCCTTCCTTCCTTCCTTCCTTCCTTCCTTCCTTCCTTCCTTCCTCCCTTCCTTTCTTTTCCTCCCTTCCTTCCTTCCTTCCTCTGTCCTTCTTTCCTTCCTTCCTCCCTTCCTTTCTTTTCCTCCTTTCCTTCCTCCCTGCTACCGTCCTTTCCTCTGTCCTTCCTTCCTTTCCTTCCTTCCTTCTTTCTTTCTCCCTTCCATCCTTCCTTCCTCCCTTCCATCCTTCCTTCCTTCCTCCCTTCCTTCTTCCTCCCTTTCATCCTTCCGTCCATCCATCCTTCCTTCCAGCTTCCCTCCTTCCTTCCTCCCTTCCTTCCTTCCTTCCTTCCTTCCTTCCTTCCATCCTTCTTTCCTTCCTCCCTTCCTTCCTTCCTTCCTTCCTTCCTTCCTTCCAGCTTCTTTCCAGCTTCCTTCCTTCCTTCCTTCCTTCCTTTCTTCCTCCCTTCCTTCCTTCCTTCCTTCCTTCCTTCCTTCCATCTTTCCTTCCTTCCTTCCATCCTTACTCCCTTCCTTCCTTGACTGGAGGACAACAGGAGGGTTAAAGTGTCTCTTTTTGTTTTACCTCCCTGCTGCAGAGTCTCCAGGAGAGGACCGACACTTTGCAGTCTGACCTGGAGGCGGTGCTTCAGGCCTCCAAGGACTTGATTGGCCACCTGGAAGCTTCGGCTGCCAGTCTGATCCAATCGGAGAGCCGGTTGTTGTCACGTGGGATCCTGAAGCTCAGCCAAACTCTGTCAGGGAAGCTGGGTCAGCTGCAGGTACAAACTCAATGAATGAATGAGGCTGTTTGTGGGATTTCATATCCATGGTGACTCACTGAAGCACAAACTAATGCAGAATTTGGCTGTTTTTAATTAATTGATGGGATTTTATCTTTTATTTATTGTCAGTTTCATAGATTAGAAACAGTAAAGCCACACATGAGCTGTATTTTCTGTTATATTTTTATTTTTTATCTCATTCTCTCTGATGTAAGCTCAACTCCCACCCACAGTAAATGCACTTAGTGTCACAGTGACCTATTAATTAACACACATATGGCCGTGTGCCATGTGTCATGTGTGTGTGTGTGTGCGTGTAGGAGGAGCTTACGCGGCTGCAGGAGGTGGAAAACATCCTGGACTCACTGGAGAGGAACCTGGAGCTTTGGCAGGAGCGTCTGGAGAATGTGGCTGGTTCAGCAGACCAGGTGAGACAGCGTGATGAATGAATGGAGTTTATGAATGAATGGAGTTAATCTGTGCTCTGGTTCCCAGTAACAAGCTGGACCAGAGAGATGCTTTGAGTTAGAGTTTAATATTGTTAGATAGAAAGGTTTTGTGTTCTTTGGGCAACACATTGAGTCACTTCAACTGTATTTTCACTCTGTTTTGACGTATTTTTTAAAGCATTTTCAGTACAAATCAACTTGTTACAGGGTTTATTTGTCCCAGAATCAGGTCAATCTTTATTTAATTTGTTCTGTGTCAAGTTAAGGAAATAATCTCTCACTTAGTGACTCCCTTCGTTGCACAGTACAAGTGCTAGAGTTAGATGGACAAATGCAAATTACCTGAACATTATTATTATCCTTATTACGTTTATTTTTATTATTTATTTATTATTGTGTTACTTATCTGTGCATTATCTGTTACTTTAACCTTTATTTATGCCCCCCTTCTATGCTGATTTTTTTGGTGCTTTATATGCAATGACAATAAATAAATATCTATAAATATCTATCTATCTATATCTATCAGATCATCATCCTCAGTAGATTGAGTTTGCTCACTTTTAATGTAAATGTGGATATTTAAATATTTAATTTAATACTGTCTCCCAGTGTCAGCTGAATGTGGCTCCAGCTGTGAGCCTCTAGTAGATAAGTGGTAATAAAAATGGACTAATGGATGTTTCCAAGGTCAAGAATGAACTTTAAATCTAAAATCTCTTTAAAAAGTTTATTTTTAGTCAACGCAGGTTTTAAATAATCACACCCAGGTGATAGATGACTTAGTTTTAAGAAGATAATAATAATTTTAGGACTCACTATGTAGATGTAGATGTAGATTTTTATGCAGAATTATCAAAAATAAGACGTGAAGGGAGAAGATGGTTTGTGTCCAGCTCTGAATAGAAACCAATGAGATGAGAAACTGCAGAACACTTGAAGAATAAGAAGAAGTAGAGAAACATTACATGACTAAAGGAGGGCACAAGATCATATGTGTAGTGTGTGCTGTACTGTGTTGTGATCCCTCTGAGTCTCTTGAGTGTCACCATATGTCTGCAGTCTGGGCTGCTGGAGCTGAGCGGTTTGTCTGCTGACCTGGATGTGTTGAATGAGCTGAGCTGCAGTCTGACGCTGGGAGACGCTGCAGCACGACGCCTGCAACACCTCAACCACCGCTGGGCCGACGCCTCCGCCAGAGCCGAGGAGGCCTGCAGGTCAGAGGAGGGAGGAGAGCTGTGCATGAATGAATGAATGCATGAATGATGCTGGGAACTAATGCCTGATTCAACGTGTGGTTGTGGGAATATGTGAATAAAAATGTGAATGTACCTCAATACAGATAAAGGGTTTGTTCTAAACCTCATACTTTCCTACTACTCGTACTAATTCTGACGTCATTTGAAGTATGTAGTGTGTTTCAACTGCGTAGTATGTGATTTAGAGTATGTGAGAAGTTCCTGGATGGTTTACTAGATTCTCCAGAAATGCAGAGTATGCATCAAGAGCTGACTACTCACACTCACATTACCCAAGATGCAACGCAACTTCTGATAAAAACCCAAAATACAAACGTCACAGATCACCTAGCTACAGCGAGGGTATATTCGCTTCCTGTTTTCAAAATAAAAGCACCAATTCTATCGTTATGGTTTTCTTAATAATAAAAGGCAACAGGTGTTTTATTTTATGAAAATGACAGGAAGTGTGTTACTCGCTACGGCTAACTTGAGTGGCTCCGAATTCTCAGGAACAAAACTTTAAACAGGTGTTATTTGGACAGATTAGCGTCACATTGTGGATCTAAAGGGCTACTTTACTTTCTTCCTAAAAAGGTTAGAAATGTGGATAAAGTGGTTTATTTACAGAGTTAGAGCTAAAATGAAATCAGCTTCAGCCTGATGATTTCAGCTCGGGTAGGAACCAAATGCATTGTGGGTTATTGTGTAGTTTACTACAGTGTAAACGGTCTGCTTACTATCTGGTCCTTTAGTGTGTAGTGTGTAGGATGTAAGTTTGTGGTTTCGAACACAGCCACAGACTGTGTTAAACATGCACTACATGCACTTCTGGTGCTGAATAAACCACTGCTGCTATTATTTATTGCTGCTTTTATCTTTTTATATCTTGTGTTTGTTTTTGATGTGTGCCTTGTGAAATATGTATAAATTTAAACATGTACTAACGGTGGGGATTTAAATAATAATCAATGCTTTTATGAGATTGAAACTATCAGATACAGTTGTGATAAAATGCATGATCAAACATGACTGTATGTACTGATGATGTATTGTTGTGTGCAGTGAGCTGCAGACGGAGGCTCTGAGGCACCAGAGCTTTGAGCAGAAGTGTGAGAGCTGGATGTCTTTCCTGCAGAGGATGGAGGACAGTCTGGCCGTGGACGTTTCCGGCTCGTACGTCGGCCTCAGACAGCAGCTGTGTACACACAAGGTAACATACATGATTATTAACAGACTCACTGAAAGACTCGACAGAAACACTCAGATGTAATCCTGTTCTATTTTGGTGTTTCAGCGCTTCCAGGCCGAGCTGTCCACCGGTCATCAGATCCTTCATTCAGTTATTACTGAAGCTCTTCATCTGCTGCAGAGAGGAGAGGTGGAGGACAGGTAGGAAGAATCCACTGAGTAACATAAAGAGAGGGAAAGATAATCAGTTGTTAGTAGCTTGTGTTTTATTTTGATAGGTGATAAACTAAAACTGAGGATACTTCGATACTTCAGAGTTCAGACTGAGACTTCATTTGGGCCCCTGAATGTTGTTTTAACTTGAACAATTGTGAACTTATCCTTTAAATAATAACGGTGTCTTTTATATAGTAAATCTTTCATTTGATGCATGCAGGAGTGACTTCATCCTGAAACTGGCCCAGCTGAAGGAGCACTGGCAGGGTGCGGTGCAGCGGGCGGACCAGCGGCGCTCTTTAGTGGAAGGGTTAGTGAAGCACTGGCACCTGTACAGCCGCAGCCTGAAGAAGCTGCAGAGGTTCCTGTCGGACACTCAGACCCTCCTCCCCCCCGCAGGGCCGGCCAGCTGCAGCCTGCAGCACCTCCGACGCTCCCTGCAGGACCTCCAGGTGAGACTGTAGTACATCACAATGCCATGAAAGCACATTTACTGAGTTTTATATAGACGTTAACCCTCCTGTTGTCCTCGGGTCAAGGAAGGACAGGAGGAAGGAAGGAAGGGAGGAAGGAAGGGAGTAAGGAGGGAGGGATGAAAAGAGGAAGGAAGTGAGGAATGAAGGGAGGAAGGAAATGAGGAAGGAAGAAAGAAAGAAAGAAAGAAAGAAAGGAAGGAAGGAAGGAAGGAAGGAAGGGAGGGAGGGAGGGAGGGAGGAAGGAAGGAAGGAAGGAAGGGAGGGAGGGAGGAAGGAAGGAAGGAAGGAAGGGAGTAAGGAGGGAGGGATGAAAAGAGGAAGGAAGTGAGGAAGGAAATGAGGAAGGAAGAATGAAAGGAAGGAAGGGAGGAAGGAAGGAAGGGAGTAAGGAGGGAGGGAGGAAAAGAGGAATGAAAGGAGGGAGGAAAAGAGGAAGGAAGTGAGGAATGAAGGAAGGAAGGGTGTAAGGAGGGAGGAAAAGAGGAAGGAGGGAGGGAGGAAGTGAGGAATGAAGGAAGGAAGGGTGTAAGGAGGGAGGAAAAGAGGAAGGAGGGAGGGAGGGAGGAAGTGAGGAAGAAAGGAAGGAGGGAGCGAGGAAAAGAGGAAGGAAGTGAGGAATGAAGGAAGGAAGGGAGGAAGGAAGGAAGGAGGGAAGTAAGGAGAGAATGAAGGAAGTGAGGAAAGAAGTGAAGGAGTAAATAAAGAGGGAAGGAAGGAAGGAACAGTCAAAAGAGATGGGGGCTCTGATGGCGGAAGGAGGATGAGTTAATCAGGTTCTTTTTCTTTCCATATTTGCCACAAATCAAAAGTAGTATTTCTAAGATGGAAAGACTCAACAAACATTCATTCATTTCCAGCTCTGCCCTTGATTTTTAAAAACCACTTTTTACAGTTTTCAGACCTTCACAAACCCAGAAATGATCAAAAGGATAATCTCTGTGAATGATGCAGGTGGTTTATTTATTCAGAGTAAAATCAATCTTTAGTGACAGAAACTACCAGCTGCTTCAAGCTCAACCAGCAGGAGGCTGATTTGAGATTTAAAAGAATGAAAAAAAAAGGACTGCTGCTGATTGCATTTAAATAAAAACAAAGAGTAATGAACGAGGGAAACAAGTCTTTGATTACTATCAAAGGAGGAGTGAAGAGATTTGAACTGAGTGTGAGTGAAGGTAGAGGAAGTAGATCTCTTTATTTCCTCTTTCCTCCCTTCTAATAAAAGCCACTCTTCACTCTTTTTTTTTCTTTTTCTTTTTCGTCCTCCCTTTTTATTGATCCTCAGCACACGGAGCTGTTGTTCCAGAGGTATCAGTGCAGCTTCATACACACTCTGGAGGTCGGCCGGCAGCTCTTCTCTATGGGGGACGAGGAGACCCAGACTCAGCTCCAGGCGGATTTGGGAACCTTGCAGGAGGAGTGGGACAACCTGCACAGTCTGCTGGGAAAGAGGATGGAGCTCACCGAGGCCATCGTCAAGGTACTGTCGAGATCTTATATAACTCACTATGGGTTTAGTTGATGAATCGGCTTCTCAGAAAAGTGAAGATTTTATTTTTTTTAAATTGAATATATTTGATTGTCTTCCTGTTTGTCACAAAAGACATTTTTAAGGTCATCTTGGGCTCTGAGGAAATGTGAGATATATTTTTATAAACTGAATGATTGATTGTTTATGAATCATTTTGAAGCTGAAGTTGACACCAGTGGCTAGTTAACACATTTTAACTTTCTACTACTACTATTTTTTTTGGGAAATAATAGTTTACAGATGCTGTTAAAGATTACCAACTCTCTCTCTCTCTGTTTTTTTATTTTTTTTATTTTTGGTAGTCATTAACCCTTTGTGGTAATCATTTGCTTTGACTATCAGATTAGAAACAAAGGAAGAGAGTTTTTTTGTTTTTTTGTACTGTTTTGTTAGCGATGCATTCACTTGTCCTGGTAATTTTAAGCGCTTTCTGACTTTCTGAATCTGACTTAATTTCTTGTCTGTTTTTTATTTTGTTTGCACGTTAAAAAACATAAAATACTAAAGAATCAGAGCAAATTTTGACAGATTTAAAAACACAAAACTAAAATATTACATACCTCTAGTTCCACAATATATTTCCTAACTGTAGGGGGGGGGGGGGGGGGGTCTTCTCCATTGATGCCCCAAAATTAGGAACTCTCTCCCTCTCCTCGATTTGTTTCTATCCCACCACTGAAACTTTCACTTTGATGATTTGAACAAAATAAGAGCAGATGTAGTCTCGGCCACTTTTCTGAAAGTGAAGATTTTCTTTAGAGTAAATTGAATATATTTGATTTTCTGGCTGTTTGTCAGAAAAGAATAAGACATTTTTAAGGTCATCTTGGGCTCTGAGGAAATGTGAGATAGATTTTATAGACTGAATGATTGATTGATGATTTGAGGAAAATAAGAGCAATTGTATTCTCGACCACTTTTCTGAAATGTTGGACTTCTTTTGTGTTTAGTTTTAATTTGGTCTTATCTTGAGTTTGGCCAGGAAGTAACTCCATCAGCTCTCTTTTTGATTATGTTTTGGTTCCAGCTGTTGATTGGGATTGATTTGGTTTGAATTGACTTTATTTAAACTGGTTTGGACTCAAAACTTGGTCTGAAATAAACTATAAGAGCTTCTATTTAGAGCTGAGAGGATAGATAATTAAGCTGATTATACAAAGAGCTGAAATGAATCATGTAATTCAACATTTTACTGCTTTATACTGGAGAAAATCTCTGTTATTCAGCTTCCAGCCTTGAGTTGAGTCTCCTTTTCTTCTCTTTCTGAGACTAAATCATGTTTTTGATGCGGCAGAAATTGAATCTCAGAGCTCAACATCTCCTCCCATTAAGATATGATATCAGCTGTGACTGTAATAAGACTCTTATCGGTGGAGGTTCAGCCTTATGAAACCTGACCGGTGGCCTCCGGGTCAATAAAAGGAAGAATGGAAAGGTTTCAGATTTCACTTGAAATACCAAAAAATCGATGAAATTGAAGACACATGATGTGTTGAAGTCAGAGAGAGGAGCAGAGAGAGGGCTGTGCTGCTCATCCCTCGACACGGTTACATCACCTGCTATTGATCCTAATCTCTGTTTGTTTGGCTCAAGCTGCAAAGTGTCTCGATTTAGCCTGAAGAGAATATTATTAAAGTCTAAAAGATAATTTGGTTAAAGTACAAACTATTGATCATTTATGACTCGTTTGTAACTAGAGAGAAACAACTTCCTGTGTTATTCATCCATCAGTTTTCTATACTGCTTATATCCTCTAGAGGGCTGCAGGCTTTATGGCTCCATTTAACCTTCCTGTCGTCCTCCTGGGTCAAATTGACCCCGTCTGTTTTGACTGTTCCTTCCTTCCTTCCTTCCTTTCCTTCTTTCCCTCCTTCCTTCCTCTCTTCCTTTCCTTTCCTTCCTTCTTCCTTCCTCCCTCCTTTCCTTCCTTCTTCCTCCCTTCCATCCTTCCTCCCTCCTTTCCTTCTTTCCTCCTTTCCTTCCTTCCTTCCTTCTTCCTTCCTTCATTCCTTCCTTCCTTCTTTCCTCCGTCCTTCCTTCCTTCCTTTCCTTCTTTCCTTTCCTTCTTTCCCTCCTTCCTTCCTCCTTCCTTTCCTTCCTTCTTTCCCTCCTTCCTTCCTCCTTCCTTCCTTCCTTCCTTCTTTCCATCCTTCCTCCCTCCTTTCCTTCTTTCCTCCCTCCCTTCCATCCTTCCTCCCTCCCTTCCTTCCTCCTTTCCTTCATTCTTCCTTCCTTCCATCCTTCCTCCCTCCCTCTTTTCCTTCTTTCCTCCTTTTCTTCCTTCCTTCCTTCCTCTCTCCCTCCCTTTCTTCCTTCTTCTTCCCTTCCTTCCTTTTCTTTTTTTTGTTAATTTTATTTATACACGTCTTGTATGTATTAAAAGCATTTCCTAGTATTTTAAACCCCTGCATTTATTTACATGATGCAAATGTCGGTGCACCGTCGTTGTTGTTGTTGCTCAGTGGAATAAAGTGAATCCATTGGTCGGACTGTGTGTGTGTGTGTGTGTGTGTGTGTGTGTGTGTGTGTGTGTGTGTGTGTGTTTGTGTGTGAGCTCTGTAGTACTACTAGAGGTCAGAAACTCTGCAGGGTTCCTTTAAGCAGGCGACAACGAGACACAACAATACTGAGCCTCAGCTGCCTTCTCTAACTGTTTGGTGTTTAACGGGTCTGGATTTGGATCTGATGGTTTCTCTGTGCCAACTTAATCCCATCTGCTCTAATCAATGACACACGATGCATTTAGGAAGTAAAGACAATAGAAGAGTCGTTGCTTTCCTTTTACTCTCATTAACCCTCCTGTTGTCCTCAGGTCAAGGAAGGACAGGAGGAAGGAGGAAAAGAGGAAGGAAGTAAGGAGAGAAGAGAGGAAGGAAGGAAGGAAAGGAAGGAGTAAGGACGAAAAGAGGAAGGAATTTTGGAGAGAAGGAAGGAAGGAAAGGAAGGAAAGAAGGAAAGGAGGAAAGGAAGGAAGGAAGGAAGGAAGGAAAGGAGTAGGGAGGCAGGAGGAAAAGAGGAAGGAAGTAAGGAGAGGAGGAAGGGAGGAAAGAAGGAGGGAAGGAAACGAGTAAGGACGAAAAGAGGAAGGAATTTTGGAAAGAAGGAAGGAAGGAAGGAAGGAAAGGAGTAGGGAGGGAGGATGGAAGGAAGGAAGGAAGGAAAGGAGTAGGGAGGCAGGAGGAAAAGAGGAAGGAAGTATGGAGAGGAGGAAGGAAGGAAGGGAGGAAAGAAGGAGAGAAGGAAAGGAGTAAGGACGAAAAGAGGAAGGAATTTTGGAAAGAAGGAAGGAAGGAAGGAAAGGAGTAGGGAGGGAGGAAAGAAAGAAGGAAGGATGGAAGGAGGAGGGAGCAAAGAAAGAGGGGAGAAGGGGAAGAAGGAAGGAAAGAAGGAACAGTCAAAACAACATGAGGGTTAAAGAATCTGCAGCTCTGCTCTGCTCTGATCTGTGTGATTGTTTTCTATCTCAGAACTGGGAGCGCTGCGAGGCCGAGCTGGCCGACAGCGTCCTGCAGCTGAAAGACGTGAAGACCAGACTGAACGAGTCGATGCCAGACTTTGACGACGAGCTGCAGAGCGCCGAGAAATTCAACAAGGTAGAGAAACACACAACATGTCACTGCTGAATGAATTTTTAATGTAAATGAGGAACTAGAAAGGTTTTTATTAAACTAATTTAGCCATCAGCTTGTGCTCAGATGAGGATTTTCTGTTTATATCCTCAAATATTATGATTATTTGTTCCTCTAAAGCAGTTCAGACTCTCTACTGAAGAGTTTGGGTTCTGTGTTGAGTCAGATTTTTTTTGTAATTTTGAAGGAATTTCCTTTAATGTCACTGAAAGAGAGACATATTCACAGTTTCACACAGTTAAGAATCTTATTTTGAAATGAAAGATACAAATTAGAAACAAATCTGAGTTAATAAAAATACAAGCTAAGCAAATATCAGCAACAAAAAACATTTATAACTATTACTCATATGGATTAACATTTACACCTTCATTTAATTTTGTGTACTGTATGTATGTAATGTTTTTGACTGCTCTATTTAAAGTTCCACTCCACCTAAAAAAGTGATGAAAATGATGTTTGTTTTTTTACATTCATACTGAAAGAGAAGATGTCATTTTAAGAATATCGATGTAATTCAACTCTGGTAGAAGTATAAAATGATTATTATGTATTTTTATATATCTTAAAACAGATCATAGATGCCGATTCTCCTCACATGCTAAAGTGAATATGTTTCCTGCTGCAAGGAGACACTTTAGTTTACAGCAGCAGTGTGTTTATCTGATGATGAATGCTCAGAAAATAAATTAGGTCAAACATGAGAAGGAAGAAAGAAAGGAAGAAAGAGTTCCCTATAAGTAAAAAAAAAAAAAAAAAAAAAGCTAGAGAATTAAAGACAGAAAATTACATAGCGTGTAAATTGAATTTTATTAAATCTAATTTTCCTCCTAGTTTAACCCTTTTATGACCTGCTCTTGTTTTTTGGGAGTGATCCACCTAAAAAGCAAAACTAACTATTTTTGATTGTCAGAGCTGTTGTGATGTATTTGGACTTTTACTTTTCAGTGATTTATTACATTAGTTTTAATATAAGACTTCCTGTTAACTTTTCATACTTATACCTTAATTATTTTTAGGGCCAGATTCTTTATGGATATGACCACAATGACTGAAGAGTAAATAGTTTAATGTGCATGTTTATATTGATGTAGCTATTATAAAGCTGTCTCTGTGTGAAAGCTCTGCTACTAAATCAACAGCAGAGGAACCACAAACACACATTCAGCCTGCAGCCACTTAGTTTCTTATCAGTTTGGAGGAAAACGTTCACTTCCTCTTAAGAGCAAAGCCAAGTTGAAACAGGTTTGACTCCCAACTCATCCTCTCTGACCCATCACAGCCTTTTATCCTCCAACCCCTCCCTCAGTCTCATCCCCTCCCCCCTTTCCAACATCACCCCTCCCCCGTCCCAGCCGGGACCGGCCCGCTGCAGCCGTCTGCCTGTGGCCCTTAATCCTCCGGCTGGGCGGGGAGAGACAAAGGGGGCCGGCCTGCAGAGACATTAGGGAGTAGCTGTGAGTGTGAGAGTGAGCTGTGGAGTGGAGAGGGATCCCTGACGGATTGTTGTTGTGGTGGCGGTGGTTTCGGTGTGTTATGGTATGCAGGAGAACGAGGACTCCCTGGATGACTGGGCTGAGAGCCTGACGGAGCTGAGCACCATGAAGACCGACCTGTCCCAGTACATCATAGCGGACGACGTGCTGCTGCTGCAGGAGCAGGTGGAGCACCTGCACTGCCAGTGGGAGGATCTCTGCCTCAAGGTTAGTGTGCACGCTCCTGTCATGTTGTCTAAAGCTAAAAACAGACTCTCCTCTGCTCCTCTAATCATCAACCTTTTATACCTCACTCACTCACTCTGAACAAGCTGCTTTCACTTCAGTATACACTCAAAGCTGAACTCTTGTATTCCTCACTAGTATTTTATTTTTTGTGGTTCTGATGATATTGAATTTATTTGCTTAGACATTAACTAAATGTCTAAAATATATTTATGTAAGCTTGACTTTAGTTTTGTGTAGTTGTTGTTTTCAGTGTAGAAGAATGTCAGATAAATAAGCAAGGAAAGTAGTATCAATGCTTCTCTGGTGCTTTAATTTAAATCAAAAGCAAGACTTAACATTAGTCACCAAACTTCCTTCTTCCTTTGAGACTCATTTTTAACCCTTTAACATCTGGTTCTCTTTAGTTTCTCCTCTAAGAAGCTTCAGGGTTAGAAAAACTTTCTCTTCAGTGAAGCAACATCGTGTTTGAATACTGGCTGAACCTTCCTTTAAAATGGAAATATAACAGTTGCATTTTAAACATGTTTCATATGAGGTATCTTTTTGGAAACGTTAAGATCTCCACTACAAGAGTTTTCAAAGCGGGTTCAGACAGCATGAGTTTGTATTAACTGTCCTGCCATTGAAGAGGTTGAAGAGTTTTGTGTTATTGGGCAGAGAAAAGTCATTTTAACCCTTATATGTTGTTCATATTCAAGCTTTTCTCAGTATCACCTCTTAATTACCCTCTATACATCATTTTGTGTGTAATCTGTCATATCAGAGCCGCTAGAACATTTTTAGAAAGTAAAATATTTCCATTTGTTTGTATATTCTGACTCACATGAAGAAAAGTCGTCAAATTTCTGGCAAAAAAGAAAAGTTTTTAAATGTTTTTTTCTTCTCTCAAATGTAAAAAATGAGTCAAATTAGACCCTGAACAGTATGTAAGGGTTAAGGAAGGGGTCTCTGGTGTAAAGGTTGATATAAAGTTTGCAGGAAGGCCTAAAATAACAGGGACTGGTGAGGTGACCTATATTGAGAATGAACTTTTCTGTGTTCCTGTAGGTGTAATGTAAACCAGGCGTATAAAGGGATAATCATTGAAGAGCTAACGAGAGAGAGAGAGAGAGAGAGAGAGAGAGAGAGAGAGAGAGAGAGAGACAGAGACAGAGAGACAGAGAGAGAGAGACAGAGAGAGAGGGGAAAGTTGTTGTTTTTTAAAGGCTAAATGCAGAAACTCATTTTTCTTTGTCAGAGAGTCATCTGACTTCTCACGTGTGCGATTTACAACCTGCGACCTACATTTCCATCTGCATCCTGCGTCTAATGTGGAGTCTCTTTGTCTGTTTTTTCAGTGATCGGTCCTAAAAGTTGAAGCCATTACCGAGCAGTTAAGTTAGTAAATCTTATTGAGTGTTTTTAAAGGGCGTCTGAAGAGGCCAACAGGTCTGAAAGGGGGGGCGAGGGAGGGGAGGAGGGGGAGAAGGGGGGGGGGGGGGGTGATAGAGGGGTGTTGCAGGAACAGATGGTGACTGGAGTGATATGTTGAAATGAGCTTCAGGAAGAAGAGCGTTAGTACTTAAATTAGTTTTTTTAGGGGAGGGGGGGCTTTAGGGAGGGGGGGGCGGGGGGTTATAGTGATACTGACTTTCACTTTTTACTGTCTTTGTGTTTGTTTTTGTCTCAGTGTGTTTGTTTGCTGCTTTGTGTGTTTGCACGTGCAGCTCTGTGTGTGACTCTCTAATCCTCATCAAGCCTCCTATTGAGAGTTTAGGACAGTTACTGTGTGCTGCTTTAAACTGGAGGAGCACATTTAACCCAATATAAACTGTAATTAACAAGTCTTTATCCTTTCAGTATTTCCTCTTTTTAAATTTAAACAAGTGTCTTCACTATTTTCTGGTGTAATGAAGCGTCCACTGTGTTGGAGTCAGTCAGACTACAGTTTCCTGTCTTCACCTGATATAACTAAATCCAAAAAATGATGCCACAGTACTCCCATTTTAGCATCATTGTACATTTTTACTTTTTAAAGCTTCACCACTGTCCTCTTAAAATATTAATATAACCTGATGAGCAGCTCCTTTCTGTCCCAGATAGTCATGTGACATGTAAAGGTGGTTGAGCTTTTGTGCTATCATCTCCCACCATCAAATGTTTTAAATCTAGTCTGTTTTCTCCGCCTTTTAACAGGTCTTTAATTTCCGTCTGTTTTGACTGTTCCTTCCTTCCTTCCTTCCTTCCTTCCGTCTGTCCTTCCTCCCTCCCTCCCTCCTTCTCTCTTTCTTTCCTTCCTCCTCTTTCCTCCCTTCCTTCTTTCCTTCCTCCATCGCCCTTTCTTCCTTTTGTCCTTCTTTGCTTCCTTCCTTTTCCTCCTCTCTCCCTCCTTCTCTCTTTCTTTCCTCCCCCCTACCTACCTTCCTCCCTTCCTTCTTTCCTCTGTTCTCCTTTCCTTCCTTCCTCCCTTCCTCCCTCCCTCCCTCCTTTCCTTCCTTTCTTCCTCCCTTCCTTCCTTGACTCGAGGACAACAGGAGGGTTAAACAGAGCTCCAATGATCAGAGTCACTTTATTTATTAAGTATAATAAATCTACAGGAACAGGAAGTACGTCGTATGGCTCATTACTATCTGAGTCTCTGTCCACTATCATTTAATTCAGCAGCAGTGACATTAATCTGATATAAAAATAAAACCAGCTGCATGTGTATCAGTAATAACAGGAAAGAGATTAAGCTTCTAAGCATCTTAAAGTAATAAAGCTCATTTCATTTCTCTGCTCCGATCCTCTTTGCGTCAGGTGTCTCTGCGTAAACAGGAGATCGCGGACCGTCTGAACGCGTGGATCATCTTCAACGAGAAGAACAAGGAGCTGTGTGAGTGGCTGACGCAGATGGAGAACAAGGTGGCGCACAACTCCGACCTCAACATCGAGGAGATGGTGGAGAAACTCAAGAAGGTGAAGATCCACTCCCCCCCCCACCCCCCTTCCCCATTCAAAACGAGTCAGAGTGAAAACAATCAATACTCAATCAATACTTCTTAGAAGGGTTTAAAGATTAGATTAAGGCCATTTTACACCTTTTTTAAATGGCTGTACATTCAATCACATCCTGTTAAAATTATGTGTGAAAAACTCAAACATCAGAGTGATTATACATGAACTCAAGAGGAAAAACTGCATTTTTAAAATGGCAAGAGCATAAATTTATGGAAAATAAAGTTAAAGGTTTCAAGAAAAGTCGTATTTTTGTTAGCAAGATATTCAAAAAAAAACCTGCTTTTGGTTTGGAAAGGTTTAAAAAACAAGTTTTAGTAAATATTGTGAGAAAGGTGTGTGCTAATAGTAG
The DNA here is from genome assembly GCF_027409825.1 of Scomber japonicus. Lineage (NCBI taxonomy): Eukaryota > Metazoa > Chordata > Actinopteri > Scombriformes > Scombridae > Scomber > Scomber japonicus. The sequence continues at coordinate 3,851,912 of NC_070593.1, forward strand.
TAGTTAAAATAGTATGTGTGTTTTTGGTTCATGTCCAAATGCAGATTAAACATTTAAACCGCCTTTTAAAATATAAGAATAACATATTTATACGACTGCAGTGCTTTCTAGTTCTGTATAGTTTTTGCACATACTAAATCGACATATGAACTCAAGAGCTTTTATAAACATGGAAGGAGGAATAGACATGTAAGTAAAATCAGATAGATTTACAACAGTGTGATAATAGGCACACTGGAAGTTATGAGATATATTTAAAGCTGCAGCCATGAGTTCATTAATAGCATGAGACTGATAGAAAATGAATTGCTGTCACGATTCGGCTCCAAAGCTGTGACAAGACACAGAGGAGAGTGCAGGCTAAAGGCAAAATGATGATGATGATGATGATGATGATGATGACAATGATGATAATAATGATAATAATAATAATAATAATGCATTTTATTTAAAGGCACCTTTCACATAAAACAACAACAGAACATCAAACAATATAAATCAGCTAACATTAATGTGGAAGTTTTAGATAAATAAATAAATATGAATGTGACTACAGAGTGCAATAGTACAATGGATAAATAAGAATGAGATTGCATAGTTAGTGTGACACAGAGTATGCCACTCAGAATAAGTGCGTTTTCAGGCGGGATTTAAAGATGGGGACAGATAAGTGATTTAGAGAGAGAGAGAGTCAGAGAGAGAGAGAGGGAGAGGAAGAGAGAGAGAGTCAGAGAGAGAGACAGAGAGGGAGAGAGAGTCAGAGAGATAGAGAGAGTCAGAGAGAGAGGGAGAGAGAGAGAGTCAGAGAGAAACAGAGAGAGAGAGTCAGAGAGAGAGAGAGCGCGAGAGAGAGAGAGAGTCAGAGAGAGAGAGAGTCAGAGAGAGAGAGAGAGAGCGAGTCAGAGAGAGAGAGAGAGAGAGTCAGAGAGAGAGAGAGAGAGTCAGAGAGAGACAGAGAGAGTCAGAGAGAGAGAGAGACAGAGAGAGAGAGAGAGATCCAACTAAGGTGTGAAAAAGACTCAGCCCTCCAGATACACTTTTTTTAAATGCCAAATCCTCCGATTCCCACTTCTGTAATGTGAATATTTTTTTAGTCGTCAGTGATGAATATCTCTTTTTTAAGACCTTGGCTTTAGGAAACATGCTGTTGTCAGTTTTTACCTTTTTTTTCTGACATGTTATAGACCAAACTTATTGATCGTTAGGTGCAGCCCAACATATTTAAACAAGATCGGGTCTGAAAGATGAACATTTAAATAACTAGTTGTGCCCAATTCAAGTAGTAAGTTATGGGTTAGGGGAGGTATCTCTTTCTTATGATATTTCTTAATTTAGGGTTTCTTATAATCCACCAGCAGCATCCTTTCTAGTTATTTTATGATATTTGTTAATCAGTCTGAGGCTCGATCGCTGTTGAACTTCTTAAAGCCTTTTTTTTTTTAATCCCATGTGACCGACCGGTTTTAATGTTTCCACCAGGTTCGTTTTGCTGTGTCATTCAGTCAGCTCTGTGTTTGGTTCCTGTCTCTCTTTACAAAAAGCTGCGAATTCCCTGCTGATTGTTAAAGAGCCGACAGCTGTTTGAGCCCCAGCAGGGCCACGCTGGTTTGTTTTGTGTCATTTGTTTCGGTGTGTGTGTGTGTGTGTGTGTGTGTGTGTGTGTATCTGTGTCTGTGTGTGTGTGTGTCTGTGTGTGTGTGGGGTGACGAGGAGTGGAGGAGGCGGAGTAAAATCTATTGCTGCTATTGAACCCTATAGTTATTGCCTCATTCATGTGTGTGTGTGTGTGTGTGTGTGTGTGTGTGTGTGAGTGTGTGTGTGTGTGTGTGTGTGGGGGGGGGGGGGGGGGGGTGTTTAACCCTTCTGTCGAATGTTCGAGCTTTATATTGATTGTTTTGCCCCCCAGGACTCAGCAGCTGTTTTACTCTCTGGCAAACTTCCAAACTTTCTGCTGGCAAAGTCAGACAAACTTAAAAACTTAAGTGCATTTTATCATTTTATTCTGTTTTTTTAAATGTGTTTTTATTTGTTTATACACTTTTAAAGCAGAAATGTGGGTAATTTTTGTTTTAAATAGTCTCATTTTTAAACACAGGTTGGTATAGAAAGGGAACAAATACATTAATATATTGATTTATGTTTATCTAATAGTTTTTAATCTGTATTTAAGCTACTTTAAAAGCTAGCATCCTTAATGTTAGCATCGCTTTATTAAATCCCCTTTCAATCAAATGTCTCATATGCTACAAACTCTTGCTCTTTTCTCTTCCTCCCTCCATGTCAGGACTGTATGGAAGAGATCAACCTGTTCAGTGAGAATAAAACCCACCTGAAGCAGCTCGGGGAACAGCTCATCACCGCTAGCAACAAGACCAAGGAGACGGAGATCAACGACAAGCTGAAGGACATCAACGACCGCTGGCAGCATCTGTTTGACCACATCGAGGCCAGGTAGGAAACAAAAGAAAGATATAGAGTTTGAGAAGCTATCAAGGTTTTTGAAGGTTGTGTTTTTAAAAGAGTTTATTAGATTTGAGGGGATAATAAGAGTCTGTTGGTCCAACACTTTGGCTTAGACTGGATTATTTTCACTAAATATTAAATGCTATAACATTAGCTTTCTAAAACATACATACACACTCTATGATAACACAGTGGCATGTTTAACCCTTTACATACTGTTCATATTCTGACTCTTAATTAGTCTCTGCACCAATTAGCATCCATCAGTCATTAATACATGTTTGATTCATCTTATGGAAAATGAACATTCACAATCAACATTTGATAGAATATAATGAATACAACATGTTTTAATGGTGATTTTCAATTTTTTTTAATAAACACAGGTCAATTTTGTGCATTTGCATATATAAAAATGTGTATCAGCTGCACAAAAATTAAAAAGTAATGTATATTATGGGTCACATTAGGAAAAAGAAGGCTTAAAAAAAAGTGTTTCTGGTGTTTTTACAGCTTTTAAATGTAAAAATGGGTCAAATTTGACCCTGATTTGATTAATCTTATGGAAAATGAACATTCACAATCTCTATTTTATAATCCAAGAGAACATTTGATAGAATATAATGAATACAACATGTTTTAATGGTGATTTTGTAATAAACACAGGTCAATTTTGTGCATTTGCGTATATAAAAATGTGTATCAGCTGCACAAAAAATAAAAAAATAATGTATATTAAGAAAAATCAGGCTAAAAATAAAAGTGTTTCTGGTGTTTTTACAGCTTTTAAATGTAAAAATGGGTCAAATTTGACCGTGAACAGTATGTAAGGGTTACAGGTGCATGCTAAATGTTTATATACTAACAAGCTTACAGTTAAGCCCTTGATATGCTCCAGATGTGACGGGGGGACAGGACACACACACACACACACACACACACACACACACACACACACACACACACACACATGCGCACAGAGTTTACGTCGACTGCCTCCTTTGCAGATGCAGGAAGTATCATTTGAGCTTTATCAAATTTCAATTAGCATTTAGCATGTTTACTTTAACATGCTACTATGCTAAATGTCACCTGCATGTTATCATACACCTGCTCTTACCGTGCATAATAACATGATAGCTGGAGGTTGGTTTGCATGCTTCTGGTTGCACATTCAGAGAATATGAATATGTGAACGTCCTGAGCCTCTCCTGAGGATCAGTATCGAGGCTGATCGGGGAACATTTTCATGGATCAGTATCAGCTGAAATAAAGCAGATCAAATGCTGATTCTTTCTTTAGTGCGTGGCTTTAGGGTGGTGTTTTTGGGTGCTGTTGTCCTTTTACGACAGCCTTACAGTGCAAACATTTTTCTCTGTATGAGAGTGGAAATTAGAGTATGTGGATGTGAGTTCTGATAATGTGATCTGCTAAATACACATGCTTGGAGTTTAACTGTGTGCTGGGCAGCTGTGTGTTTTTTCTTATTGTGTATATCAAAGCCAATTAACAGAAATAGTAGATTAATATAAGAATTCAATCAGGTCATCCTTAGTGGACATATTAGCTTTTTAGCCAGAGGGTACAGCGCTGTGCAGTGAGTAAATCTTGCAGCCTGTTGGTTTCAGCTCCATAACTTGCTTGCTTGCTTCTTGTGTCAAAGGTCGTGAGTTCGAGCCCAGTGTGCGGGTCTGTGCTTGTCTACACAACATAGCAGAGTGTAACAAACTCCAGCTCAGGCTAATTAAAGGTTGAAAGTGTTGCTTCCAAATCTTGCAAATTCTTTCGCATGACTCTGCTGATCAATAAACACAAGATCAGCCCTTCTTGTAAAGCAACTAGAGTGATAATTAAGTATTTCACTGCAGGGACAGTAACAGCATATGAGTACTCTGCACCTTTAACTGCTGCTTTTAATTGACCCCGTCTGTTTTGACTGTTCCTTCCTTCCTTCTTTCCTTCCTTCCTTCCTCCATCCTTCCTTCTTTCCTTCCTTCCTTCCTCCTTCTTTCCTTCCTTCCTCCCTTCCTTCCTTCCTTCCTTTCTTCCTTCCGTCTGTCCTTCCTCCATCCTTCCTTCCTTTCCATCTTCCCTTCCTTCTATCCTTCCCTCCTTCCTTCCTCTCTCCTTTCCTTCCTTCCTTCCTCTTTTCCTTTCTCCCTCCCTTCGTCCCTCCTTCCTCCCTTCCTTCTGTCCTTCCCTCCCTCCTTCCATCCTCCCTCCCTCCTTTCCTTCCTTCTTCCTCCCTTCCTTCTGTCCTTCACCTCCTTCCTTCCTTCCTTCCTTGTTTACTGCTTGGGATCAACATGTGCAGCTTTATCTGTAAGGTTTCTCTTTCAGAATAGGAGCAGGGGAGCAGAGCACAGCTGTTTTTCTACTCTACTGTGGCTGCAGATTAAAGTATAAAAAGCTCAGAGCGAAGAGAGGATAGAGTGATATTATTATTTAATCCATAAATGCAAATCTCATTCCAACACACAGTGAGACAGAGGGAGTGGTGGCAGTGTGCAGGGAGCTGCTGAAATGTCTATCCAGCAGCTTAGCGCCACTTTACTGCTGATCTACGTGGAGCAGCATTATGCAGTGTGACTGATAGGTAGGAGAACAAGGTCGACCTTAAAGAACGCTGAGAATGAGATGAAATCATCGGCTGGTCTGTTGTAGTGAATATTAAAGTGAAATCGAGGTGGTAACTTTTATCAGCCTGTATGAGGATTAAGGTTTAAAACTAACTGGGTGTCTCACCTACACACACACACACACACACACACACACACACACACACACACACAGTTGGTCAAATGCTGCATAAAATGTGTGTGATAGGGGGTCGTAAGATACAGTGTGTGTGTGTGTGTGTGTGGGGGGGGGGGTGTTTTGACTGTTCCTTCTTTCCTCCCTTCTTTCCTTCTGTCTGTCCTTTCTCCCTCCCTCCTTCTTTCTTTCCTCCCTTCCTTCTTTCTTTCCTCCATCCCCCTTTCTTCCTTCTGTCCTTCCTCCCTCCCTTCTTTCCTTCTGTCTGTCCTTTCTCCCTCCCTCCTTCTTTCTTTCCTCCCTTCCTTCTCTCTTTACTCCATCCCTTCTTTCCTCTGTTCTTCCTCCCTCCCTTCTTTCCTCTGTTCTTCTTTCCTTCCTTCCTCTTTTCCTTTCTCCCTCCCTCCTTCCTTCCTTTCTCCCTTCCTCCCTCCCTCCTTCCTTCCCTTCCTCCCTCCTTTCCTTCCTTCTTCCTCAACTCTGAAGGTGTAAAGATCCAGACAGGGTTAGGGTTTGGACATAAATATAAATATATAAGAAGGACATGTATTATTTAGTTTATACCTCTTTGTATATGATGAAGGGTTTCAAGTAGCTCCATTTTAAGGAGTAAAAAGCAGAAATGTTGGAAATCATTTGATAAAGATAGCAGTCATTTAGAGGTTTTAGTTCTTGAGTACTTAGATGGATATTTCTGATGTTTTCCATTCTGCAGCAGTACACTAAACATTTACCGGTACTTCTTAAAAATATTGGGTTTATTTTTTTCTGTTCTTCCATAATAGCCATTAAAGCTCAAACCAGAATAACAACATGCTTCACTTTCCATGTGAATTGTAGGGTTTTACTTTTGGAAAGAAAAGTCATTAACTCTCTGTATTCTCTGTATTTTAAATCAGCGACAGAAGAAAAAAAAACAAGCATGACCCTCCAATAAAAGGTTGCAGATTTTAACATTAGTCTCACTCAGAGTTTAATTAATAATTATGTGTTCTGTGTCGCTGTAACAAGGGCTGAAGTTTCATGCATTAGCAGAGAGTTTGAAGCGTTTAGCAGAGACCTTCTTGCTATTTTTTAGTTACTTTGCTTCCTCATGTTCAGACAATACAGTAATTATGTGCTCGCTTTGGCGTAGAGTGGAAGCAGTGTGGTGGAGTGCTGCGTCTCTGGCAAACAACAGGACAGCGAGTTAGAGCTGATTGATAGAATTTCTGCTTCTCATAATTTGCCTGTTTTGTGTGTGTGTGTGTGTGTGTGTGGGGGGGGGGGGGGGGGGGGGGGGGTTCTTTGCTTTTCCACCGCCAAAGCCCCCTCCCTCAGAACATGAGCCAGAGCAAGCACCAACTCTTTTCTGGTCTAAACCATAGACTGTATAAAAGAAATGGACGTAACATCCGTGACGTCACCCATTGGTTTGTGGACTGCTGCTCGGAAGCCAATAGTTTCTAATCTGGGCAGCGTCATCTTGAAAATTTCAGGTGCATGCTGGGAAAAATAAAAACACAGATTCTACTTATATGGGCATGAGGCGGAGTCATGGGCGGAAGTATGGGCGGAGCCAACGGTGGAGTGGAGAGGTTGCTATGGTTGCAAAATGTCCCAAATGAACATCATACTGCATTGAAGAAGGCTTTAAACTAGCGATTGAGACCATAAACACATTTTGAAAACGTTTACTGAGGTTAGAAATCAAGTGAGAAGTTGGTGAATTCTCCATTGACTTGTATAGAGACGGTCGCCCCCTGGTGGCCTTTTGATAGAATGCAGTTCTAAGTTACTTCCGCATTGGCCTCATTTCAGAGGACCAGAACTCCCCGCCTGGTCTAAAGCAAGAACGATAACATCAGCGGACTGGGGGCGGGGCTAACGTTTATTAGCCGGCTAGCGGGGTTAACGTTCATTAGCTGACTAGCGTGGCATTTACAGAGGGTTAAAGATTCTTCGTTTCCGGTAGGCTAGATGCCTTGCGCCATGTTGCTGCCTCTCACTGGTGAATCATGGAAGTGCTTCAAAGGCGCGCGCTGGCTACGTTATACAGTGACGTAATCGCGTGGCTCCTTGCCGGTGGAAAAACAACATGTTCATAAGAGGTGCTTCGATTAGCAGCAACTGAGCACTGACTCCAGCACTAGCTCCAGAGTGGATTTGAAATGCAGGGGAATGTTTTCCTGGAGCCAGATGGGTTAAACTGGTGTGAGTGGGGGGTGGAGGTGACTTATCCTCCATGAGAATGACTGGCTTAAATCTGCCATATGGTAGCTTATGGTAGCTGTTTAGAGACCACGGCTGCTCCGTGTGTCTCCTCAGCAAAGGAGACATATTAGCATTATATTAACTAAATAAACACATTTTTTACATATTTAGATGTTACTGGGTTACAGTCAGTATGGTAAATATTAGGACTGCTACACCTTTTTATTCCAGGCTCTGTCCCCCAGCACTTTAATAAAGTATCCAGTGTTTTGTTTCAGAGTCTCAGCTTTAATTTGAGCAGGTTTACATCTGTATAGGAATAACTGTGTGAGACATATAGTCCTTTTAACACATAGTACCCAAACCATTTTGTAATCCTAACTACAAACCAAACTCTGTACAATTTTGAGAGTATCTTAAAAAATCTTAGTATTACTTATGAGTTAAATTATGCTTTCCATCTCCTTAAATGATCTTAATGTTTTCTATTATACTGTGGACTGAGATGTAGAAAATTCAAAGCCTGTATCTACTTCAACAACTTAGAGAAATGTAATGTTAAGAGCAGCCATCGTCAGACCTTCTGCTTTTATTTCCGCTGTTCTTTGCTCACTTCAGGGACTTATTCTTGAAACTAGACTTACTTACTACTTACTTTTATGGGTCACCAGCTTATACAAGGTTACAGAATAATAAAGAAATATGATGTGTACTGTGGAGCAAACTCAAAAACTACTGTGACTCAACATGCAGGATGATGTTTTTAGCCACCAACCAGCAGAAACCTGGAGTATAAACTTGAATCTGATTAGTATGAAAGAACGCCAGTAACTATGTGCCACTTTCCTCATTGTAATCAGTTTACTCACCTACCAGACAGCCCATAAAAATAATTAGTTGTGTGCTAATGTTGCCTGTTTAATTCATATTTGAAACGTTCGCCTCGTTAACATGAAGTAGAAAAGGAAGGATGAACATTGTGCCAAGGCCTGAAGTAGAAAAGACTTTGTAGTAAACAGTTGATATGATATCCAGTCGGGGTAAAAAGTAAACATGGAGACTACAGAGATCCAGTCATGTGATCTGGGTTTGTATTATGACTGACAGGCCGTTACAGAGACGTACCCTCCGTCTTTAACAATAGAAGAGGGGCAGCAGCAGTGGAGAGCTAGTGCGACACACAATAGTGGATCTGCCCTCCCCTCCCTTCCCTTCAGCTGACCCCCCACCCCCCACCCTCTCCCCTCACCCCCCCCCCCCCCCCAGAGACTGACCAGCATAACAAGGCTAAGCCTGTTAATGAGCTGCTGCTGAGGCACGAGCCTCGTGGCTGTGATGGAATGTGCAATTGTGGCACTTTGATTTCATTTTTTATTATACTGCAACCACAGAAGATAAAAGTGTATATCAGGACACTTAAAACTTCATATTTAATAACAGTTTGAAGTTTTAAACCTGAAGATTGTCCTAATTTTCTTTTTATTTTGGGCATTTTCTCTGCAATGGTCATTTTATCACATCAGCATCACAGTTACCGCTGATGCAAATACAACACTTCCTACTGCCGGTACTTCACATTAAAAGCATTCAGCTGGAAAAACAGGGTGGCTTTTATTATGAAGTGGTCACAGGAAATTGCAGACGGACTTTTATTAAAATGCATCTACAAAACTGTAAAAATGTTCAGTGTAAAACTTTCTTTACACTCAGAGTCAGAGCTTTATCAATACAAAAGGAGCATCTAACTGTTAATTACATCTTAAACCACTGCTCTAATTCAGTGCACAGTGTATATAAAAACTGTATGTGACTGTATAGAAGGTAATGGACTTTATGTGCATGTGGAAAGCTGAACATTACACCAATATGTGAATCTATATGCTTTAATCTGCAAAGGTTTTCTGCCTGATATTTGAACCTGGCTGCAGGGATGAGGTCCAACACTGATGTAGGCTGACAATGAGTTTTATTCTAATATCCCAACTTTCCCTCAGTGAGCTTTACTATACAGCATACTGTACAATAACCTCCATCCTTTCTTTAAACCCTTGGTTCAGATAAGGGAAACTATGAATATGTGTCACATTCGAGCAATTAAGATGATGAACAAGAGTGAAAACCCACTGTGGGATTTGAGGCTCAGGATGAAAAGGGGGGTGAAAACCCACTAAGTAGATAAACGTGGGGAGTCTGTCTGTACTTCACAAGCTGCTTAACATGATCGGGGGAAACATTTCACTATTATCATGTGTGTCCTGTGTTATTCACATCTGAAAACCATTAGAGGAAATCAGGGTTGAGTTAAAGGAGGAAATTTGGTGCATTAACTTGTGTTGTATTGTCTCATTGTCTGTTATGGTGACTGATATCAGTAATGATGCTCATATATATATATTCACTTCTAAGAGACAGACTCATAGCTTCCAGCACTGAGAGTAATCAGTTGGTGGGTAAAAAGTAGAGACGGGGCTAAAAGTAGCTCTGTAGATCATCGCCCCAGGCCTCACTTAACCTTAACCTTCCCGCAGTTTAATCCACACAGGCACGCACACTGCCACAGGACACTCCCCCCGCTCCCCTCACCCAACCCCCGCCCTCCTCCAGCTCTGTGAGCCATTGATAAGATAACACTCGCTGCAAGAAGCGGATGAGAATTAAGGTGCTGATTACACCTGCACTTTGTTTTTCTTCTAGTCAGAGTCATGGTAAATGTGTATAAGCCTTTTTAATTGGTTTGTCTCTGCACAATTACACACAAAAAGTAGATTAACAATTAGCTAGAAGTTGATGACAAAGCAGAAGAGCCATTAGATGATTGCTAAAAAAAAAGAAAATACATTACTTAAAGTCGTTATTGTTTTCCAGGAAGAGTTCAGGTCCAAAACCAAGTAGACACAACTTTGATATACTACCAGCTTATAAAGTTAATAAACAGATGATTATTTAAACATTTGCATTCATTGTGAGTCATTTTCCAATCCACTTGATGAATGTAAGACCAATATTCACTTTACTTATAGTCATTCTACTCAATCAGAGAGTCAATCAAACATTAAAGTTGCGGGTCGTTCAACCAAAACGAGCTGAAAGACACAAAAAAAAACCAAAAACACAAGTGCTGAGAGAAGAGTCAGAGCGAGTATCACTTCCTTTTACAATGTGCAAAACAATGTGGTGGTATTTGCAGGTCTTTGAAAAAAAAAACAACTTTAAGTATCGATTCAGTTTCTGCACGAAGGCCTCACAAAAGTCTTGAATATCTTTACTTGCTAAAGACTGTAACATGAGTTATAACATTTTCTTATGCATGTGATTGTTACCTCTCAGAAGACTTTTACACCTGCTAACTAAGAGCGGATTGTGCTGCAGGAAGATGTTCAGTCCTGTGTTTGTAGAGTTTCAATCTGCACCATCAGACCTGCAGTAGTTACAGTAGCTAAGAAGCTTATGATTTTATTTTCTGTTGGTTATTGGATTGCATTCATTTAGTATTATAGTGCAATATGATGACTAAATTAGTATTCTGTTACTAAAAAGGTTTTAACCCTTTACATACTGTTCATATTCTGAATCATAATTAGTCCCTACCCCATTTCACATTCATAAATTCCCCATCAGTCATTAATAATTTAGATTAAGAACATGTTTGAATGCTGATTTTTGAATTTTTTAAATACACACAGGCCAAATTTGTACATTTTTCATATATAAAAATGTATTATTCCCATGTTTCTATACTGTGAGTCATATGAGGGAAGTCCAGCTAATAGAAATGTGTATATAGTGTTTTTACAGATCTCAAATGTAACAAATGAACAGCATGCAAGGGGTTAAAAAGCCTTGAATTTGAATTTAGTTTCCTCTTCTTTCCATCATGTGAAGAGAAGAAGTCCACAGAGGTGAAGTGAGTCAGTGCTCATATGTGCTGGCCCTTCATCCTGCGGTCCTGCAGCACTGTGTCACATGTTTGGATAGTTGAAGAGGAGCTGAATCAGAGTGGGTGATGACTGCGAGCATCGAGCATCTCTCTGCCCTTTTGTCTGCATCTCGCCTCACTAAGTTACGCCAGATGACTGCTGAGGTTTGACTTGCAGAGGGATTAGATGCGTTGACACTGCCGCCCTGCTCGCCTTTGTCCCCCAAAACAAACCGGGTGCTCCGTCACCCGGCCCAGCAGCTGCTGTCTGCTGACACGAGCCTTTGTGCCAGCGGGCCCTCAGCTTCGGGGGCCGCCGTCCTCGCTCTCCTCCATTGTCTGAATAAGATGCACGCGAGGCAGATGTTTGTCTTTTAAAAAAAAACACAATCTCCCCTGCTCTCCTCTCTCCTCTCTCCTCTCGTCTCCGTCTCCTCACACCTGGTACAAATGTACTTCCTTTATGGTCACATCAAGCGGTTTTGTCTCTAAGTTGTTAATTTGAAGTCGAGCTTTGACTCTTTATTTAGTCTCATGTCGTGTTGCATTTAAAAGCTGACATATAAATAAAGTGTGAAGTCCATTCAGCTCTCCTCTGAGGTGGTCGTAGATTTGGTCGTCGTGGTAATGATGCTCGGGGTTTTTTGTGCTGCTTTGGCCGGTTTGGTTGCCATAGTGATTTGTGAAGTTTGAACAAGGAGGTTTTTAGAACAATAAGTGGTCTGTGGGATTGTTTGTTTGTGTGTGTGTGTGTGTGTGTGTGTATGTGGCGGTGAAGTTGAGTTATTGTTTAATGGGTTCAGAAAGTGTTTTATAGCATTGAACATAAGCTAGAGATTTGAGTCTTTTGGTTGGCGATGGTTGGCAATCTTTCTAGACTATTTTTTAATGTTGTGTAATTAATGATTTACCTTTTAAAAACCTGTGTATAAGTTGCACCTGTCTATTTTGAGGGGAAGATTAGAGCTCCAATGATCAGTTAATCACCAGAAAATGAATTATTATCATAATCAAGAATCATGATTTTAGTCATTTTTAAAGCACAATGACCAACATTTGCAAATTCTGTGAAGCTTTGATAGTAAATTTAAGAGAACATGAATTCATCGTATAAACACAAGACAGTTATATATATATGTATAAGAATAAAACTTTGTGGTCAGGTTGCCATTTATTAACATGAAAGCATTTGTTTGGTTCCAGGAAGCAACTGGATCATATTCAGCATTCATAGTGAACACTTTACACTTCACAAGATAATAATTCCCCATCATCTCCCACAGAGACTCATCCTTTAAAATACACACCAATACAAGGACACAACGGCTGGATCTCTTGATGTATGACACAGTTATTAACGTCATGAAGGACCCTGACCCAACAGAGATGAAAACTTCCATCACAGTTCATTTCCATCACACATATGAAGGTCACTTTTGGCTCTGAGAAATTATAAACAGGCCTTTTCCACAATTTCCCAACATTTTATAGACCTCTCCATTTTGTGCACCAGCTGTAAGAAGCCAAGGTGAACATTCAAAGACCAAAAAGCCATTTCTTAAACCGATAATTGAAGCTGTCAATGCCCCCCCCCCCCATGTCTGATTTAACTCTCTGCTTCCTTTCTTCGAGCCTTTATTTTTATTTTTATTTTACCATTTCTGTGTATGTTCTCATCATTCTTTCTTCTCCTCCACCTGTTGTAACTTTTACCAGTCTTCATTATTCAGACCTGTAATATATTGCTTGCTTTTAATGCTCTGAACCCCCGTTGGGTGCTTTCTCTTTTTAAAATAAAAAGAATAGACAGATGGAGGTTTTTTTTAGGCTGAGGTTCCCCGCTGGGTCTGTCTGTCTCGGTCCTGTCGGCTGTAATGTCCGAGCTCGTATCCAGTGACAGCGATGGACAGCTGCATGTGTAATCTGCTAAAGACCTGGACTTACTTTAATGGGCTTCTGTTATTGTTTTCCTGCTTGTTTGCCCTGTTGGGTCGTAAAAATGATGCTCCACTTTTATTCAGTTGTTCAGATTTATTTATTTTTTTTCAGCTTTACCCTTTACATACTGTTCATATTCTGACTTATAATTAGTCTCTACACCAGAGGTGTTAAACTCATTTTCATTCAAGGGCCACATACAGACCAGTTTGATCTCATGTGGGCCGGATCATTAAAAAGATGGAAGGAAGGAAGGAAGGAAGGAAGGAAGGAAGGAAGGAAGGAAGGAAGGAAGAAAGAAAAGACAGACAAAAAGAAGGAGGGAAGGAAGAAAGGGAGGAAGGATAGATGGAAGGAAGGACAGAAGGAAGGTAGGGAGGAAGGACAGATGGAAGAAAGGGAGGAAGGACAGATGGAAGGAAGGGAGGAAGGATAGATGGAAGGAAGGACAGAAGGAAGGTAGGGAGGAAGGACAGATGGAAGAAAGGGAGGAAGGATAGATGGAAGGAAGGAAGGAAGGAAGGAAGGAACAAAGAAAGGAAAAAAGTAAGGGAGAGAGGAAGGAAGGACAGATGGAAGGAAGGAAAAGAACACAGGAAGGAAAGTGGGCCAGACTGCACCCCTCGGCGGGCCGGTTCTGGCCCACGGGCCGCATGTTTGACACCCCTGCTCTACACTAATTCACATTCATAAATTCACCATCACTCATTCATTAATCTTATAGAAAACAGACACAGTCATTATTTTATGGTGCAGGAGAACAATTTACGTTGTGTATCCTCAAGTGAACCTGTTACTGAATCCAGCTGTTTGGAGGAGGAGGAGGAGAGAGGATGGAGGGAAGAAGGAGGAGGAGGGGATATAGAGACTGCAAGAGAGGGAGGGATAGAGGGGGGGGGGGGGGGGCAGTGCTTGCTAGCAGATGAGCCATCGCCATGGAATAGCCTCCTCACCAGCCTGTAAGTACCTCTCGGCCAAATCCCGAGCCCCTCATCGCACCCCAGCGGACCCCGGTCAGCGTGGGGCTGAGGAGGCAGACGGGTGAAAGGGTCAGCAGATCGGGGGTTTTGTTTTGATAAAGAGAAAGAAAAAGAAAGAGGAGGAGAAGGAGGAGAGACGGGGGAGCTGGAGGGAAGGGGGATGGGCCAGGTTTTTGTCGGTGCAGGCAGACGCACTCCAAGTCATTCAGAGCTAATTCAATTCAGCTCCAGTCGGCTCGTGTGTGTGTGTGTGTGTGTGTGTGTGTGTGTGTGTCGGTATTTCTGCAGGCTGGCAGCTTGGACAGCAGGTGTGTGTGTGTGTGTGTGTGTGTGTGTGATGGGGTTTTTTGTATGTGTGTGTTTGAATGCAGTGAGCCTTTTTAAATATTCGTGTGTGTGATTTCTGCAGCATGGCATGAATGATGTCACTGATGTTGCTCTCCGCCCCTCCATCCACCGGCATGTCCTCGCTTAACATGCATGCAACCTTGAGCCTCACACCTGTACACACACACACACACACACACACATACACACACACACACACACACACACACACACACACACACACAAACACAAACACAAACACATGCATGCAGATACATCAGGAGCCAGAAATAGCCCAGACACACCCACCAACCCTCCTCCATCATCTCTGTTATTGCAGCATCAGCATAAAAAGAAACGCTGTGATGTTCAGATTTTGTGTTTTTTGATGTGACGTTTTGGTCATGAAGGTGAAACTAACTGCAGCTTTCATCTGTGGTGGAATGAAACAGCTGTTTGTTGCTGCTTTGGTGTCAGCGTTGCATCATTCAGCTGTCTTCCTGGCACAGCAACAGTTAACTCGTGCTCCAACAGTGAATAAATATGGATGAGGATGGATTCAATGTATTCTGAATTCAGTGGGGACAGACAGAGTAAGATCAAACTCAGCATAAAGATAGAATATATATATATATCATCACTCTCACCCACACACTACTGCTGTAGTCAGGATGGGCAGCTGAATGCACAGAGCGTCCCGTTACTATTCATGTAGTATGTAGTTTTTATGATTTATTATTTCAAGCATTTTTGTGTCACTCAGCTTAAACACAAGTGCTTTTTTCTGTTTGGAAAGTCAACATCTTCGAGATATGTGATTTAGCTGCAATAGATGACCCTAACCCTAACCCATTGGCCAATATTAGGTCTTCTGTAGCATTGAGAGATTTCCTTGACCAAAATGTAATAATAGTAACCATACAATTATTTTGAAAGCTTTATTTGGTTATATACTGAGCGGTGTTTTTTCTCTCCTTGATGTCAAAGAGGTAGATCAAATATAGAAACATCTGTTAGAATAAATGAAACAGCACTGCTAACTACAGCCTCTAAAATGACCATGAAGTTTAACATGCTTATAAAACACTAACAGCATGCTCAACATTATACTGTACTGCTTTAGTTTTAGCTGCATGTGATGAATAAACTGCCACCAGCCATCGTTAATATGCTGACTTTAACATTCAAGTTGAAGCACAGTTGAGGCTTGTGAGGTTGTTGATGCTGCAGACAGTGATATCACACAGAAAGCAACCTCTTATCTCAATCATGAAGCCTTTTTGTATTAGTGTATGGCATGATAACGTGTCCTTCATACTGTAGCAGCTGAAAAGGATTTCAAGAAAACTAACTGGATTGAATCAGAAAACACATAACACCACCTGCATAGATGTAACCTGCTATATATTTACTGTATTTAAGGGCAATGACAGACAGACAGCTAACATAGTCAGACAGTCTGAACTCTGCATACAAGGGGTCAGACCTACATGTGAGGCACCCACCCATCCAAACATACATACAGATTTAGGTCCTTCAGAGGAATGCTCTTAGCCCCTCTCTGCATTGTGCTGGTTTGTGCAGGAGAATGAAGCGATGTAGGTCAGTGACCTGAGAGCTTGAACTGGAATGCGTTCTCTCTCCCAGTCTGCACTCAGCTCCCAGTCAGATGTAGGTCAGCCTGCAGCTCGGCTATAATGGCTCCTGTTGTGTCACACGTGAGAATGACAAGCGCCACTTCTCAGAGTCTGTGACAAACCTGCCGCAGCGCTAAATCTGTGGCGCAGAGCTGAACTGTGCATGGTGCTAATAAAGGGGAGGAGGGGGTGGGGGGGGGCGGGGGGGGGGGGGGGTTACGGGTGTGACTCTCACCGTGGACGGCCATGCTTGATGTTTCTGAGCTGTGAAGTGAAGTTGTATTCACGCTGCATCTCAAAGTGTCCCAATGCAGATATGTTTTCCTTCTCATATGAGACTTTTTAGCAGATCTGATGTGTTTGAACAGAGAGAAGCTGAAACTTTAATTCCAAGGTATGCAATCACCTTGGAAACGGTTCATTTGCATACTGAAATTTGCACTTTTAGCATTGCTGTGACAGTAACAGACAGTATCTTATATCATTAACCTCACCTTAGGTATCATTTGAATGCAGCACAGTTAATATTGAGACACATCAATACAGTACAGAAAGACAATTAGCAATTAGAAACACATTAGTGTCTGTTACAGTGTTAAAAGTTTGAGATTCAGATTCAGACTTCATCAGCTGCTTTATCAAAATAAGATGATGTAGGAATGAGGATGGAGTAGTAGTTCAAGTGTTTATATGTGAGTTCAGTAGCTGTATAATAATATAATGGATATATAGAAGTCTGGAAATATTGTTATAAGTCCATGAAAAGACTAAAATCAATGAATCCACTAACAGGTTTTGTCTGTATATATCTTATTTATCTGTGCTGTCGTCCAAAAGTTATTAAAACTGTTTAAAACTTTTATATTGTCTTTATTTTTATATTTTATTTGTATTGTTGCTTCTTTTTAACCCTCCTGTTGTCCTCCAGTTAAGGAAGAAGGAAGG
This sequence comes from Scomber japonicus, assembly GCF_027409825.1. NCBI lineage: Eukaryota > Metazoa > Chordata > Actinopteri > Scombriformes > Scombridae > Scomber > Scomber japonicus. The sequence continues at coordinate 3,869,065 of NC_070593.1, forward strand.
GAGGTAGAAGGAAGGAAAAGAGGAAGACAGAAGGAAAGGTGGGAGAGAGGAAGGAATGGAGGAATGAAGAGAGGAAAGGAAGAAGGAAGAGAGAAAGGAAATAAGGAAGGAAGGAAGATAGGAGGGAGGGAGGGAGAGAGGGAGGGAGAAAAGAGTTCCTTCTTTCCTCCCTTCCTCCCTTCCTTCTGTCCTTTCCTTCCCTCCTTCCTTCATTCATTACTTTCCATCCATCCTTCCTTCCTTTCCTTCCTACCTTCCTCCCTCCCTCCTTCTCTCTTTCCTTCCTTCCCTCCCTCCTAACTTCCTTCCTCCCTCCTTTCCTTCCTTCTTCCTCCCTCCCGCCCTCGCTCCCTGCCTCCCTCTCTCCCTCTTTTCATTCCTCCCTTCCTTCCTCCTTTCCTTCCTTCTTTCCTTCCTTCTTCCTCTCCTTCCTTCTTGCTCCCTTCCAAACTTCCATCCTTGACTTGAGGACAAGAGGAGGGTTAAAATCATTTCCTCAAAGTGGGAATGTGAAAGAGAGAAAGACCAGCATAACACAAACTCCATGTACCTGTGTTCCTGTGTGCAGGGTGAGGAAGCTGAAGGAGACGCTGGTGACGGTGCAGCAGCTCGATAAGAACATGAGCAACCTGCGAACGTGGCTGTCTCGCATCGAGGCGGAGCTGGCCAAGCCGGTGGTCTACAACGTCTGCCACAGCGACGAGATTCAGAGGAAACTGGCCGAGCAGCAGGTGAGAGAAGACAGGAAGAAAGAGAGAGAGAGTTTTATTCTAATGAGACGTTTGAGCAGGCGTAAAGGTCCAGGAAGCTTGAAATGAGTCAAACATCTAGTAAATGGAAAGGTTAAGTACTTCAGTTTCATTCAGTTTAGTATTTAAATGATTAAAACCAAGTCCACCAGTCACATTGGTTGTTATATCTCAAATACGTCTGATTCAGTAGATTTATTTTAAGAGTCTGTTAAGTGTCATATGCAGAGTAAAAAAGGAACCCACTTACTTTTCTGCTCTCCCTTACACACAACAATAACACATGACTAAAAGATACACACAACAATAATAGGTTAGAATAAAAAAGATTTTAAAAGGCAAGAGAAGTGCCAAATAACTTCAATTAAAAGTGACTGAGTTAACTTATAAAGTGAGTCTGTGCAGTATTCAGTGTGTTGTATTGTTCAGGAGCCTAATAGCAAGGCAAGGTAACTCAATGTGCTTTACATAAAACAGAAAAACATGTAATTTGAGAAACTTAAAACATACAATTAACCCCGCCCCCATAATAAAAACAAAGTACAGAAAAATAGCAAGACATAAATAAAATGATTGCAGCATAAAATAATAAATTAGCTTTAAAATCATTAAAAGGACATAGAGTGCAAATGAAAGAAATTAGCTTTAAAATCATTAGCAAATAAAAATAGCAAACATACAACTCTCCTCTCTCTCTTGTTGAATGATCAGTACATCAGTAAATGATCAAAAGATGGATATATATATATATATATATATGAATAAATATATAAATAAACATTTAAAAGCAGCTGTAGTATACATATACAGTACTACTGCTATAGTATTGCACATTAAGTTAGATTGTAATAAAATGATTATCAGTATAGTTCATGACACAGTGATGGCTCTTAGATAAAAGCTGTCATTATACTATAGCTAGGGCTGGGCAATATATCAATATTATATCGATATCGTGATATGAGACCAAATATCGTCGTAGATTTAGGATATCGTAATATCGTGATATGTCATCAGTGTTGTCTTTTCCTGCTTTTAAAGCTGCATTACTGTAAAAATATGTAATTTTCTGAACTTACTAGACTGTTCTAGCTGTTCTGTTATTATCCTTTTACCCACTTTGTCATTATAGCCACATTACCGATGATTATTTATCAAACATTTCATTGTGTTAACATTTTGTGAAAGCATCAAGAGTCATCTCTACATTATCGTTGCGATAATCGATATCGAGGTATTTGGCCAAATATATCGTGATATTTGATTTTGTCCATATCGCCCAGCCCTAACTATAGCTTTACCTCATTACTGAGCTCTTTGCAAGCACATAACTCACATTATATAGAGAAATGATCGTCTTGCATATAATAATCTCTCTTAGGTAGACATTGATTGTGTGCTCCATAAGCTTATTAATACAGCGGCAATCGTTTTATCTTTTGTTGTAATGAGTGTTAGATAATAGAAAAATATAGTGTTCCTTTTTATATATATATATATATGTGCCTTATGTGATTGGACACAGTGGAAGCTGTAGTCATATTGTGGTGAGTTAAAGCTGAGACATGGTTCATGGTTTTTTGTGTTGGCTCCGCTCGCTGCATTGACGGACTGCATGTTATTCTTGTATTCAATCACAGTGTTTGAGCTTTCATTTCTGCTCTGTGTGCACCTGACAGAGTATTACAGTATGCCACATTTTAATTGACCCAATCCGATTAGATTTTTGTTTTCTTTCCAATCCGATTTTTTTTTTTTTAATAGGATTTTGGTCACTTGAGAAGAAAGAAAGCACAAAGAGAAGTGTTAAAGTGTTAAAGACTTTGTAGAAACAGTTTAAATGAGTTCATTGTCAGATTCTGGCTCAATGTCAATTTAATAGAGCAACAACAGTGCAGCATCTTGTCTGATCTCCTCCAAAGCAAAAACATCTGAGTCTCATATTGTTGTATTTAAAAACAGAAAAAAAGAGGAGAGCTCAGGAGCTAAAGGTGAAAGGTGAGTCCTGTGTTTCTCCACTAGGGGGAAAAAATAGTCAAATCAGTAAAAGAAAACTTTCAAATTCATTTTAGGGGAAAGAAAAACAGCTCTATGTGAAAATAAGCACAACTTTTTACACAATGAGGCGAGACACCACAGGCCATTTTGAGGTAATTTTAAGGGAAGGAAGTACCTTAGCTGCTTTTAAACCCTTTGTGTTACGGCCACCCTGTAGCCGTCCGTCCGCAGCATAATAACACAAGAGTAGAGTAATGCCTGCCATAAAGTACAATCTCAGCAAGCTGGCAGCAGAGAGGTGTTTGTGAAGGGAAGAAGCTGCCACGCTGGGCTGAGAGTTGGTAAATGCACTGAGAGCCAGGCCTCGGGGCGGGGGAAGGGGGGGGGGGGGTGGCGGGAGGGTCCAGTGTGCACACGTACCGAAATGGACTTCAGCCCGTTCAGTCCATTTGTACTCTGCTGTACCACCACTTAACTAAAGGCAGGAAACACCCGGGTTTGATGGAGAGGTGGAAGAGGATTGAATGAATGGGATTTGCTTTTAGGTACAGTAGGCCTCTCTATTCTGTCTTTATCAACATTTTTTATTTATGTTTATTTATTCAGGACGCCTCTACTCTATTTCTTGCTCAAAGAGTGAGTTGGAGTCTATTTAAATAAAAACACAGAGTACAGTCTAGACCTGCTCTGTGTGTCTTGAGATGACTTTTGTTGTGATTTGGTGCTATATCAATAAAAATGGACAGATTGAAGTTCACTTTAACCTCTACGCCACCACTGCTCCACTGCTTGTGTACGATCAAGCTCTACCTGCTCTGGTTGGAGGAAAGGACATATATAAGCTTCATAAAAGTAGACTTGACTTTCTGGCAGAGCTGCTGTATTGGATTGCATTAGATTGCACAGGTGTACCTAATAAAGTACTCATTGAGTGTATATCTTCACAGAGCAGCTAGCATGACTGTAGACTCTTGAAGCCTAAGTTAGTAAAGGTTTGCATGTGTAGAAACATGTGCAAACTTGACATCACCCACAAAAAAATGTAAAAGCAGATCTACTAACGTGGTGCACTGAGGTTTGCATCTTTCAAATGTGCAAGATGATGCATGCTGTCCATTTAGTACGTTTACCATAATGAATATAATATGGGTGCAAAATACAGTGAGGAGAAAATTTCAAATATGTTATTGAGCAAACGCATTGTGATTTACGTAGGAGACAGAGGCACACTGACAGAAAACGTAGAGAACAGATGTTCATATTTTTGGTTTTACTAACAGCAGTGACTTTGTCTCAAATACTCTCACATACAGCCTTTTTCCAGTTAATATTAGTTTTTGTTATAACTCAATATATTAGTTAACCTCTTCCACTAGAACCTGATCACATTTCATTTTGCTCTTGCAGCTTTCTGCTCGTCCAAACTCTCCATTAAGACACAAAACCCCCATTTAAATACTGCTGTCTGCACCTGTTGCTCCTGTTTTCATTTACGCAGTTATTCTCAGTAAATCACCTGCAAAAAGCACAATCTGTAGTAAATCAGGCCCTTTAGTCTTATAAGGAATCATCAGAGTTTAGATTTAACCATTAGAAAGGGTAATTATTGTACATTGGGAACTTTTCCCTCTCACTCTGAACTGCCTACACTGTTTTCTGTGAAAGGAGAAACACCAAAAAAAACACCTTTCCCTACAATTAAGCTCACCTGTTGATTCTGGTATAAGTGATCCCACCATTTATTAAACTACAGGTACTGAATTATGTAAGAATATTCACATTTTTGCAATAATTCAGCTCTCCATCAACACAGCAACACACTGTGAGGGACAGGCAGAGTCAGTCTTTATGTGCTTGTATGTTTTTAAAAGGATTTGCAATTTTGAAATAAATGCTATATGTATAAGTAGTGGGGATTTTTGGATTTTGTAGTTGTAGTTTTATGATGGATTTTGTGGACAGAGTGCAAATACGTTCATTTTATAAGATGTAAAGGAGGTTGAGGCACTGATAACAAACTTCTGAGATCAAGGGGAATGACAGAAGGAAAAAAAACCACTTCAGAAATCACCCCCCAAAAAAACAAATTAGACTTGATTTACCTGTCTGATTTTGGACAGGGCGATGTCTGAGGAGAGAGAGAGAGAGAGGGAGAGAGAGAGATAGAGACAGTTGACGGACAGGTAGAAAAGAAGGAGGAAGAAAACACGAGTAAATTGGTGAGAGTGAGAAAGAGATGGCTGAAAGAGGAAGAGACTTTATCCTGTTCCTCAGAAAAAAAGGAGGAAGAAAAGTCTCTCCATTAGCAGATGAGGGACGGCTGAAATGACTCCCGTGTGGATGGGCTCTTTAAGCTTTCACCGGTTACCACGGCAACCCTGAGAGTGGTAACTTTCTTTTGGACAAACGAGAGCCGACAAAAATGTGTCTGTCAGGCTTCGGTGAGGAAGAAACACAAAAATATTCACAATCAAGATGTTGAAGTGTTGAAGTGTTGGAATAAAGGAGTAATCCCACCAATTAATGAACAAACTTTCTGTCTCTGTTGGACCGAAGTTTCTTATCAAGGTCACTAAAGGTCACTGAGCTGCTGAAGAAAACTGTGACAAGTGGTTGAACTTTAACTAAAAATAATTACATTTAGCAGCTTAGATATAAGAAATATGTCATCAACCATCATTTAACCTTCCTGTCATCCTCCCGGGTCAAATTGACCCCGTCTGTTTTGACTGTTCCTTCCTTCCTTCCTTCCTTCTGTCCTTCCTTCTGTCCTTCCTTCCTTCCCCCTCCCTTTTTTCCTCTGTCCTTCTTTCTTTCCTTCCTCCCCTCCTTCCCTCCTTCCTTCCTCCCTCCTTTCCTTCCTTCCTTCCTTCTTTCCTCCGCCCTCCCTTCCTCCTTTCCTTTCCTCCCTTCCTTCCTCCCTCCTTTCCTTCCTTCCTTCCTCCCTCCTTTCCTTCCTTCTTCCTCTCTTCCTCCCTTCCTCTTTTCCTTTCTCCTTCCCTCCCTCCCTTCCTCCCTCCTACCTTCCTTCCTTCTTTCCTCCGTCCTCCCTCCCTCCCTCCTTCCTTCTTTCCTTCTTTCCTCCGTCCTCCCTCCCTCCTTTCCTTTCCTCTCTTCCTTCCTCCCTCCTTTCCTTCCTCCATCCTTCCTTCCCTCCTTCCTTCCTCCCTCCCTTCCTCCTTTCCTTTCATCCCTTCCTTCCTCCCTCCTTCCTTTCCTTCCTTCTTCCTCCCTACCTTCCTTGACTCGAGGACAACAGGAGGGTGAAACGTGCTCTTTCCAAAAAAAACCCCAAACCTTTACCTTAACAAAAAACCTTTTTAACTTTTACATGATCAGTCAACGCGTCTCTGTCTCTGTGTTTGAATTTCAGGATCTGCAGCGAGACATCGAGCAGCACACGGAGAGCGTTGCGTCGGTGTTGACGCTGTGTGACGTTCTGCTCCACGATGCCGACGCCTGCGGCAGCGACTCAGAGAACGACTCGATCCAGCAGACGACTCGCAGCCTGGACCGACGCTGGAGGAACATCTGTGCCATGTCCATGGAGAGGAGGATGAGGTGAGCAGGATGTGCAATGAAAGTACAATGACGTTTGTTAGTGTCCATGTGGTTTAGATTAAATTTAAAAGGTTAAAATGTGTTTTTTTTGTCGACTCAGCATCAAATTTCTGCTTTTAATCCATTTTGAGAGAATATATTAGAGGATTATGGTAAAAATGTCTAAGTGGTGTAACCATAAAAACTTTGTACCAAATAATTGAACGTTGCTTAAAAACAGTAAATAGTCAATAAAACACCATATCAACTAGTTTGGCATAATCTTACATTATAACTTTTATATTAAATAAAGCTAATGGAATACTATTGTTCTGAATATTACATTTAATCTGGGTAACCATGGAGATCAGGAAACATTTACATTATTAGTATAAGTCCACTTAAATACACTGTGGATAAATATGTAATATTTATCATTCTTTTGTGGTTACACCATTTGACATTTTCAGGAGCATTCAGTCTCACTTTACTTTTCTTACTGATGCTGCTTTTGAAACTATTTTTTAAAGATATTTTTGAATTGCTCATGTTGCCAACCCTTATTTATCACTGAGCCATATATGTAAATTAATCAGGTTTCATTGACTCCTCCTGCAATAAACTGTATTCTATAGTTTACTGGTGCTGTTTGTTGTTGGTATAAAACTCTGAACTGTGTATATTGAAACTTCACTTCCATTTATGTAGTGAACTTGAAGATTCACAACTGTTTTTAAGGGGAAGACGACTCAATTAAATAAGCTGTAATACATTTGAATTCATATTTTTGTCCTGTTTTCTTGACTCTCCTCGTGTCGTCTCCAGGATCGAGGAGACTTGGCGTCTCTGGTGTAAATTCAGGGACGACTACTCTCGCTTTGAAGACTGGCTAAAGACAGCTGAGCTCACTGCAGCCCAGCCGGACTCGGCCGACGTCCTCTACACCAGCGCCAAAGAGGAGCTCAAGAAGTTTGAGGTAAGCAGAAGCTGAACGGAGAGGACTAAAGCATGAAAGACAACATGTTAAAAGTGTTGTTTTTAACCAGCAGACATAGTAATTCCTCCTAGTTGTTGTCAATCTCAAGTCTTTTTAATTTGTTTCCTATCAAATTATGTCAGAGAGATTAAAAGCACAATATGTAAGAATCAGTGTCTCATTACTGACACCGGTGGCCGTTAAGTGAACTGCAGCTAAAACCACAATATCAAAATATATTATAAAAATGTATATATAGTGCAGATATTTACATTTATATAATTGTAGATTATTTTACACAGAGATAGTTTATTGTATATTTTAGTTCAGTTTATTTAGTTTTATTTTTTTTAGCACTTTCACCATTACGTCACGTTCTTTGGATTTTAATGCCTAAAATTCACCCTAGTCCTTCACACAGGTTGTTATGGCAACCATGAAAGTTGGGGAAGGTCTCATTTTTTATATCTCATTACAATTAATTCACTATGGCATAAAAACATTATAATTTGTACATATAGTCGATCTCAATATAGGTTTTAAAGTTTTAGATATGTTTCCTGATTCTCTTAATTTTTGGAAATGTCCAACATCTGGAACCAGCTGCTGCAAAATAATCAGTTTATTTAGCCAGAAAGTTAAAAAAAACAGCTATAAAAACATACTTTGGTTGTCAAACACTCATTTTATTTATAATACGTTTCAGTCTGAATGCAGTTTCAGGTTCTGGTGTCCCGTTGCTAAGGTAACCTTTGATGTGTCAGTCTGGATTAGAAACAACACAGATTAGCGTCTGGTAATCTCTGACTCTGCTGAGTTTTGCCCCTTATCTCCACGGCAACATGTATGGAGTGTTGCTCAGTCAACACGCTTCATCCCGTGAAGGACTAGTGACCCACTATATTTATATATGTGCTGACTGTCAATCACGTGTGTGAAGCTGTGGGAGTGTAATCGTTAGAGAACAGACTGGAAAAGGTTATTAATCCTCTGAGCAGCTGGTAGCGGAGGCATGCTGTCAGTTTCAAAGTGTCTGTTATACTGTATGTTGATATTACTGCAGAAATGTTAGGTAGAGAAATAGCATAGATAGGTAGGTAGGTAGATAGGTAGGTAGGTAGGTAGATAGGTAGATAGGTAGGTAGATAGATGGACACATAGGTAGGTAGGTAGGTAGGTAGATGGATACATAGGTAGGTAGGTAGGTAGGTAGATAGATGGATACATAGGTAGGTAGGTAGGTAGGTAGATAGGTAGGTAGATAGATGGACACATAGGTAGGTAGGTAGGTAGGTAGGTAGGTAGATAGATAGATAGATAGATAGATAGATGGATAGATAGATGGATACATAGGTAGGTATGTAGGTAGGTAGATGGATAGATAGGTAGATAGATAGGTAGGTAGGTAGATGGATACATAGGTAGGTAGGTAGGTAGGTAGGTAGATAGATAGATAGATAGATAGATAGATGGTAGATAGATAGATAGATAGATAGGTAGGTAGGTAGGTAGGTAGGTGGGTAGATAGATAGATAGATAGATAGATGGATAGATAGATGGATAGGTAGGTAGGTAGATACATAGATAGGTAGGTAGATAGGTAGGTAGATAGGTAGGTAGATAGGTAGGTAGATAGATAGATAGATAGATGGGTAGGTAGATAGATAGACAGATGGGTAGGTAGATAGATAGATAGATAGATAGATAGGTAGGTAGATAGATAGATAGATAGATAGATAGATGGATAGATAGATGGATAGGTAGGTAGGTAGATACATAGATAGGTAGGTAGATAGGTAGGTAGATAGGTAGGTAGGTAGATAGATAGATAGATAGATAGATAGATAGATAGATAGATAGACAGATGGGTAGGTAGGTAGGTAGGTAGATAGATTTGTAGGTAGGTAGATAGATAGATAGATAGATAGATGGATAGGTAGGTAGATACATAGATAGGTAGGTAGATAGGTAGGTAGATAGATAGATAGATAGATAGACAGATGGGTAGGTAGGTAGGTAGGTAGGTAGGTAGGTAGGTAGATAGATAGATAGGTAGGTAAATAGGTAGATAGATAGATAGATAGATAGATAGATAGATAGGTAGGTAGGTAGATAGGTAGGTAGGTAGATGGATAGATAGATGGTAGATAGGTAGGTAGATGGATAGATAGATGGTAGATAGGTAGGTAGATAGATAGACAGATAGACAGATAGATAGATTCGTAGGTAGGTAGATAGATAGATAGGTAGGTAGGTAGATAGATAGATAGATAGATAGACAGATGGGTAGGTAGGTATATGGATAGATAGACTCAACCATACTCATTGATAAAATAAGAAAAGCAGTTACACAAAGCAACGTGAGTGGACACAAAGTTAAATAAAGATGCATGTTAAAAAAAACCTAAAAAAAAATATAGTATAAAGATAAAAGAATAAATGTGTCTTTATGATGATGGCTCAGGCAGCTAAATATTAATTAAACAATAACATAACATAACATAATATACAGCATGTTAACATTTTTTACTTTTAATAGGATAAAAACCACTATTAAAAAGTCATTTCCAGGGTTAATGTTCATTTAAAGAGGATTCATTGTCCACGTTTCTCCTCCCAGGCGTTCCAGCGGCAGGTTCACGAGCGTCTGACTCAGCTGGAGCTCGTTAATAAACAGTATCGCCGCCTGGCTCGAGAGAATCGCACCGACGCCGCCAGCAAACTCAAAGTGATGGTGCACGAAGGGAACCAGCGGTGGGACAGTCTACAGAGGAGAGTAGCTGCTGTACTACGCAGACTCAAGGTGAGACCCCTCTAAAAATAATGTTTAACACCCTGGTTACACTTTATTTACACCAGGAATGTCAAACTCATCTTTATTCAAGGGCCACATACAGAACAATTTGATCTCATGTGGGCCGGATCATTAAAAAGATGGGGGGAAGGACGGAAGGAAGGAAAAGAGGGATGAGAAGGAAGAGAATATAGGAAGGAAGGAAAGAAGGAAGAGAAAGAAGACAGGGAGGAAGGAAGGAAGGAAGGAAGGGAGGGAGGAAGGGAGGGAGGAAGGGAGGGAAGAGAAGACAGATGGAAGGGAAGATAGATGGAAGGGAAGATAGATGGAAGGAAGGAAGGAAGGAAAAGAAGACCAGAAGGAAGGAAGGAAGGAAGGAAAAAAGACAGAGAGGAAGGGAGGAAGAAAGGTAGGAAGGACAGGCGGAAGGAAGGAAAAGAGGAAGACGGAAACTGGGCCGAATTGGACCTCTTGGCGGGCCGGTTCTGGCCCACGGGCCGCATGTTTGACACCCCTGATTTACACATACAAACCTTTAATTAATGGTTTATGGCTGTAATTCAATTGTAAGCAGATACAAGTGTTACTGTATGAATAGATAGTGAATGGCAATATAGTAAAATACAGTTGTAATTATATAACATATGGCATATAATTATAACTACATTATATTGTGATATAAACCATTTATTAAAACTACTACTTCTTCTACTCTGTTTATAAATGCTGAATAAGGATTGAGAATTTATAGTTTAACCCTCCTGTTGTCCTCGAGTCAAGGAAGGAAGGGAGGAAGAAGGAAGGAAAGGAGGGAGGAAGGAAGGAAGGGAGAGAGGAGGAAGGAAGGGAGGAAGGAGGAATGAAAGGAAGAGAGGGAGGAGGAAGGAAGGACGGGAGGAAGGAGGGAAAGGAGGAAGGAAGGACGGGAGGAAGGAGGGAAAGGAGGAAGGAAGGAAAGGAAGGGAGGGAGGAAGGAAGGAGGGGAGGAAGAAGGAAGGAAAGGGAGGAAGGAGGGAAGGAAGGGAGGGAGGAAGGAAGGAGGGAAGGAAAGAAAGAGAGATAAAAATAAAAAAATAAAAAGTAAAATAAAAGATGAAGTTTAATAAAAAGCTGGACTAAAACTAGGTTTAAAAAAAAAAGAGATTAAAGACAAAATAAACAGATGCATAAAATAAAAAAGGAGATAAAACTTATAGAATGATAATAATAATAATACTAATAATAAATAATAATAAATGTTAGAGACAGAAATCAGAAAGGAAACATCATCATCAGCGTATCAAACCTTCCCTCGCTGATCTCTGCAGTGTTTCCTCCGCTCTCCTCTCCGCTCCGCTCTAAGCCGTCAGGATTTAGGTCACCTCTCAGACGGTGACGAGGCACGAGGCGTCACGTAGGCGGCAGATGGACCATGTTTATGTTGCTTTAGAAAGATTGCATGTAATCACAGGAGTCAGCCGGCGGTTGACCTTCGAGGGCTCGGACCCTGAAAGCTATAGTCACATCACAGTAATACGCAGCAGGCCAGGGTCAACAGAGCTTAATACTATGTGTGGAAACATCCAGGCACAGGAGTTAATACACACAGAGGAGAGATGGATTTAAAACATGGAGCTCAGATTTTATTACCTGATAGCATTTTGATTTTGAAGTTCTGCTGTTAGAAATGTAAGCAGCCAATTAGCCAACATTAAAGTCCGTGTAAAGTAAGAATAAATATGTGTTCTGAGTTTGACATACCACAGAAAAGTGTGTAGTTAACCACCCTGCCAAATATATGAAATTAGGCTTCAAAGTTGTGTAAAAATCAGCCTCTTTCTCTGCTCCCAAACGCTGAAGCCCCGCCCCCTACCAAGTGTCACCTGTCAATCAAAGTCACCACCTCTACCAGAAACATGGACGCTAGGTCTGAGAGCTTTCTGCTGCTAGCTCGGCGGCTAACACTGCTGCTAGCTCGGTGGCTAACTCAGCAGCTAACTTAGCTGCTAGCTCGGCGACTAGCTCGGCGGCTAACTGGCTAACTGTAGACTGTAGTAGTAGTAGTAGTGTTAGATGTAGTAATAAGAATTTGCCACTAGGCAGGTAAACCACTGAGGAGGGCGGACTCTCTGTCTTATATAGTAGGGGAGGAACCATGGTTACACAGGTACTCCTCTACGTCACGGAGTAGCCATAGCATGACGACTGGAAGTGCTTAACTTCACCTAAATTTGCTTCAGAGCTCTTTGAAGACTTAGGATAGTTTTTGCCTCTCAGGTTAATCATAGAAAAACTTCAAATTCACATTAGTTAGCTTCTCTGTCGTTGTCCGTGCAGCTTCAGGAAGCTAAGATTTGTCAGTATATGGTAACTCAGTCCTGCTCTGTCTCATCTTAATAAGCTAAATAAAGGAAAGAATCAATAAGGTATCATTATATTCTCTGAAATGAGGCCGAGTTAAATCCTAACCTCCTTCATCTTCTTGCTCTGTTCCTCTGCAGCACTTTACCTCTCAGAGAGAAGACTTTGAGGGAACTCGTGAAGGGATCCTGGTCTGGCTGACGGAGATGGACCTCCAGCTCACCAACGTGGAGCACTTCTCTGAGAGCGACATCGAAGACAAGATGAGGCAGCTGAATGTAAGTCTGTTTATCTTCAGTAGAGCATAAATCAACCTCCAATAATGACTTTTACAGCTTTCTTTAAGAATAAACTGAGATCTGGATCATCTACATCAGGGGTGTCAAACATGCGGCCCGCGGGCCAGAACCGGCCCATCTAGTGGTGCAATCCGGCCCACTTTCCTTCCTTCTGTTCTTTATTCCTTCCTTCTGTCCTTCCTCTCTACCTTCCCCTTTTCCTTTCTTCGTACGTTCATTTGTTCGTTCCTTCCTTCTGTCCTTCTGTTCTTCCATCGGTCCTTCCTTCCTTTCTTCCTTCTGTCCTTCCATCGGTCCTTCCTTCCTTTCTTCCTTCTGTCCTTCTGTCCTTCCATCGGTCCTTCCTTCCGTTCTTCCTTCTGTCCTTCCATCGGTCCTTCCTTCCTTTCTTCTTTCTGTCCTTCCTCCCTACCTTCCCCTTTTCCTTTTCTTCGTTCCTTCTTTCCATCTGTCCTTCATACCTTTCTTACTTCTGTTCTTCCTTCCTCCCTTCCATCCTTCCTTCCTTCCTCCCTTTCTTCCGTCTTTCTTTCCTTCCTTCCTTCCTTCCTTCCTCCCTTTCTTCTGTCTTTCTTTCCTTCCATCCTTCCTTCCTTCCTTCCTTCCTTCCTTCCTTCTTTCCGTCTTTCTTTCCTTCCTTCCTTCCTTCCTTCCTTCCTTCCTTCCTTCCTTCCTTCTCTTTAATGCTCCGGCCCCAATGAGATTAAATTGGTCTGTATGTGGCCCTTGAATGAAAATGAGTTGGACACCTCTGACCTACGTGACTAAATGATGTGTTTTTACTCTCCGCAGGGCTTCCAGCAGGAAATCACGCTCAACACCAACAAGATCGACGCCCTCATCGTGTTTGGAGAGAACCTGATCCAGAAGAGCGCCCCTCTGGACGCCGTGCTGATTGAGGACGAGTTGGAGGAGCTCCACTCTTACTGCCAGGAAGTGTTTGGCAGAGTAGCTCGCTTCCACCATCGCCTCGTCAACAGACGGCCGGTGAGTCGGATCACGAAGGTTCTTCATTATTATTTAGAAACATACTGCAGGAGTCAGAGCTTTAGATCCCTGAGTTTCCTCCACTTATGATGAATGTGACATCATGTAGAAATCAGGGAGGAAGGAAGGAAGGACAGATGGAAGGAAAGAAGGAAACAAGACAGGAACAAAAGATGGAAGGAAGTAAGGAAAGATGGAAGGAAGGAAAAAAGACAGGAAGGAAGGAAGGAAGTAGGAAAAGGAGACAGGACAGAAATATGGAAGGAAGGAAGTAAGGAAGGACAGATGGAAGGAAAGAAGAAGAAAGGAATGAAGGAGGGAAGGTAGGAAGGAAGGAAGGAAGGAAGGAAGGAGGAACAGAAGACAGGATGGAAATATGGAAGTAAGGAAGGACAGATGGAAGGAAAGAAGGAAAAGAAGACAGGAAGGAAAGATGGAAGGAAGGAAGGAAAGATGGAAGGAAGGAGAAAAGACAGACAGGAAGGAAGGAAGTAAGAAAAGAAGACAGGAAGGAAGGAAGAAAAGATGGAAGAAAGTGATGAAAGACAGGCAGATAGAAAAAAGAGAAGAGACAGGAACGAAAGATGTAAGGAAGGAAAATAAGACAGGAAGGAAGGAAGGAAATTGGGCCAGATGGGACCCCTTGGCGGTCCAGTTCTGGCCCACGGACCACATGTTTGACAACCCTGCTTTAAATGAAACGATTTATAATTTCTTGACCTTCTTCTTCTTCACCCTGCAGGTTCTGGAGGAGGAGCGAGATCTGTCCGACCGCGACACGGACCTGGAGGACTCACCTGATCTCACCAACACTTCCTCCTGGAGGGAGACGAGTAAGAAAGAGGAAGAGGAGGAGGAGGAAGAGGTTCCAGCGGCGGGCGGCGTCTCGGCCGGGCGGCAGGTCATGTGTCATCTCCTGGCTCCGCCTCTGGAGCGGTCGGGGAGGGAGACCCCCGTCAGCGTGGACTCGATCCCGCTGGAGTGGGATCACACCGTCGACGTGGGAGGATCTTCATCGCACGAGGATGACGAGGACGCGACCTTCTTCAGCGCTCTGTCAGGTAACGTCTGCACGAGTTTGTTTCTCATCATTTAACCTTCCTGTCGTCCTCACGGGTCAAATTGACCCCGTCTGTTTGGACTGTTCTTTCTTCCTTTCCTCTTTTCCTTTCTCCCTCCCTCCTTCTGTCCTTCCCTCCTTCCTTCCTTCCTTCTTTCCTTTCCTCCTTCTTTCTTTCCTTTCTTCTGTCCTCCCTTCCACCCTCCCTCCTTCCTTCCTTCCTTCCTTCCTTCCTTCCTCTTTTCCTTTCTCCCTCCCTCCTTCCTTCCTTCTTTCCTCCCTTCCTTCTTTCTTCCCTCCTTCTTTCCTTCCTTCCTTCCTGCCTGCCTGCCTTCTTTCCTCCGTTCTTCCTTCTTTCCTTTACTCCCTCCCTCCCTCCCTCCCTCCCTCCCTCCCTCCCTCCCTCCCTTCTATCCTCCTTCCTCCCTTCCTTCCTTCCTTCCATCTGTCCTTCCTTCCTTCCTTCCTTCCTTCCTTCCTTCCTTCCTTCCTTCCTCCCTCCCTTCCTTCCTCCTTTCCCTCCATTCCTTCCTTCCTCCCTCCTTTTCCTCCCTTCCTTCTTCCTCCCTTCCTTCCTTGACTTGAGGACAACAGGAGGGTTAAACTATAAATTCTCATTTTTTATCGAGAATGTTTTTAGACTTTTCGCTTCATCCAGAGTCAGTTTATTATTTTTATTTCTATACATACATGCAGAAATATATGAAGAACAATTTGTCAACTTTATTTTCTGCTTTTTAAACTCTTATTGGAGCTCATTCAAACACACTGAGATGTCCATAAATGTATTATTGTCTATTGAAAAGCTGATTTTGGAATCGCAAGTTCAGATATTGTATGAAGAAGAAATTTATAGTGTATTTACTAAAAAAAAAAAAAAAAAAAAACCCCTCAAAACTGTATTATCAAAAAAAAACAAAACAAGAAAATGACTTTACTCACTGTGACTGACATTTCCTTTATCTCAAACAAATTTCAGGTCTTTGCAAGTTGCTTTACAAACTGTAGTGAAAATGAAATGATGAATACAGACAGTTTTACAATACAGTCCGAAGGTGGAAAGTTCAATAAAACACACTCAAACAATGACAGTGTGAACACAACAATTAAGCAGCACCTCAAACATTAAAATTGAGTTTGTAGGAAATATGCAAACCAATTATTCATGAGAAAATTGTTTTTTCTTGTTGCCAAAAGATAAAGAAAATCAATCATAAAGTTTGGAAAATGGAAAGGAATGAACAATTTAGATATTTGGACCGCTCATAAAATCTCCCAGTGCTCTTCTGCTTCTCTGTTAACGTCCCTTCTCTGATGCTCGTGATAAGCTCCGCCCCTCCGCTCTTCTCCTACAGATGTGAAGGTCACAGAGAGTTCAGAGTCGTTTGTTAAAGCGACTGTCGGGGCAGTGACAGCAGCCTCCGGTAGGCGCTCTGCCTGCTGCATGCCACTGCCTCACTGTGTGTATGTGTGTGCTAACGGAACCCACATCCCGTCTCCTAGCAACCGCATCCCCTCCTCCTCCTCCTCCATCCCTCTGCTCTGTTACCCATCTATTATTTTTCTTTTCTTTGCCTCATGTGTATTTTTGAGTTGCAGATTTGGCTCTGAACCAACAACAATGCATTATCCTTCCTTTTTATAAGAGGTTTTTTTTTGATTATGAAGATGAAATGGAATATGAACTTGCATGATACATCATACTACGTCATTTTCATGCTATTACTGCATGTTATTCACAGATGTTTTTTAGTCTTGTGCATGTGGATAAACCCCCCCCCCCCCCTCCCCCCCACCCCCTTGCTGTTATTTGTGCCCATCCCCTCTATTTCTTTCTTAATATTTCATGACTTTAGTTCAACTTTTTTCTTCTCTTGGTCCTCAGTGAAATCAGTGACCGATCCGCCCAACTGGCACCAACCCGGCTCTCCAGAGAGGAAACGAGTTCCCCGAGAAATGAGAAGAGGCCAGCAGGGATATGTAAGCACACACACACACACACACACACATACACACACATACACACACACACGTTTATGTACAATGTCAGGTCTAAAAATAATGATGTTTAGCCCTTAACCTGAATTACTATATCTGGTAACTTCGGTAAACATCCAAAATAGCCTCTCCATGCCTTTCTTTGAGGTTGTAGAACCTGTGGGTTTTTATATATGGGAAATGTTTTACCCTGGACTGGTGAGGAACCATATACGGCAACATCATTGGCCTTGATTTGCAGCATATAAAAGAAAATCTTTGAAAAAAGTCATGTAATATCCCCCAATAACAATAAGGCTCAGATTATTTAAATGAGTGCTCTATAAAGGGTTAACTGATATATAAACTCATGTCTGATACTGAATTCCTTCACTGTAGATGTAAAATGATGTTTGAGATGAACGTTGTGTGTGTGTGTGTGTGTGTGTGTGTGTGTGTGTGTGTTCAGGTGAAACTGATGTCGGAGTGCAGCGGCAGCATCAACAGTGTGAAGCGAGTCAAGCTGATCCTGAACGATGAAGAAGAGCTGGAGGAAACGGGTCTGACCAGCAGCACGGCCGACAAACAGACCAGCACAGGTAGAAACAGACTGATGAATTTAAAGTGACTCTTCTCTGTGCTGTAAACACAGGAGGACACAGCTGCTTTGTTCTGTCCTGTAACATTGAAACCACTCATTAGTTTTCTTTGACCTTGTGCTTTTACAAAGATGTTTTCTGGTTTTATTCAAGGTGGATGAGATGGTTTTAAACCCCACCGGCTGATAATTATAAAAGAGAGCTGCAGCTAATGATTGTTTTCAGAAACTATTATTTTCCTCGATTGTTTTGTCTGTGAAACATCTCAAGAGTGAAAAATATCTATAACAATGTCCTAAAGTAGGAGGAGACATCATCACATCTCACATTTTGTCAAAAAAAATACCCAAAATTCAATTAACTATTATGTAAGACCAAGAAAAGCAACAAGGAAGGAAGGATGGAAGGAAGGAAGGAAGGAAGGAAGGACGGAGGAAGAAGGAAGGAAAGAAGGAGGGAGGGAGAAAGGAAGGACAGAGGGAAGGAAAGGAAGGAAGAATGGACGGTAGGGCAGAAGGAAGGAAGAAAGGGAGGAAAGAAGGAAGGAAGGAAAGGAGGGAGGAAGGAAAGGAAGGAAGGACTGAAGGAGGGAGGAAGAAATGAAGGACAAAAGGAAGAAGGAAAAGAAGGGAGGAAGGAAGGAAGGAAGGAGGGAGGAAGGAAAGGAAGGAAGGATGGAAGGAAAGGAAAGGAGGGAGGAGGGAAGGAAGAAATGGAGGAAAGAAGGAAGAAAGGAGGGAGGAGGAAAGGAAGGAAGGAAAAAAGGGAGGAAAGAAGGGAGGAGGGAAGGAAGGAGGGAAGAAGGAAGGAAGGAGAGAAGGAAAGGAAGGAAGGACAGAAGGAGGGAGGAGGAAAGTAAGGACAGAAGGAAGGAGGAAGGAAGGACGGTAGGACAGAAGGAAGGAAGAAAGGGAGGAAAGAAGGAAGGAAGGAGAGAAGGAAAGGAAGGAAGGACAGAAGGAGGGAGGAGGAAAGTAAGGACAGAAGGAAGGAGGGAAGGAAAGGAGGGAGGACGGAGGAAGAAGGAAGGAAAGAAGGAGGGAGGGAGAAAGGAAGGACAGAGGGAAGGAAAGGAAGGAAGGATGGACGGTAGGGCAGAAGGAAGGAAGAAAGGGAGGAAAGAAGGAAGGAAGGAAAGGAGGGAGGAAGGAAAGGAAGGAAGGACTGAAGGAGGGAGGAAGAAATGAAGGACAAAAGGAAGAAGGAAAGGAAGGAAGGAAGGGAGGAAGGAAGAAGGAAGGAAAGAAGGAGGGAGGGAGAAAGGAAGGACAGAGGGAAGGAAAGAAAGGAAGGATGGACGGTAGGGCAGAAGGAAGGAAGAAAGGAAGGAAAGAAGGAAGGAAGGAAAGGAGGGAGGAAGGAAAGGAAGGAAGGACTGAAGGAGGGGGGAAGAAATGAAGGACAAAAGGAAGAAGGAAAGGAAGGAAGGAGGGAGGAAGGGAAGGAAGGAGGGAAGGAAAGGAGGGAGGGAGGGAAGGAAAGGAGGGAGGAAAGAAGGAAGGAAGGAGGGAGGAGGAAAGGAAGGAAGGTAGGACAGAAAGAAGGAAGAAAGGGAGGAAAGAAGGAACAGGCAGACAGACGACAGGAAGGTTAAGAGCGTTTCCTCACTGTGACTCTTTGTGTTCAGGTGTGATCGAGCGCTGGGAGCTGCTACAAGTACAGAAGTTCAGCAGTGAGACGGACATTAAGCAGGACCTGGAGCAGTGGCAGAAGCTCAACTCCGACCTCTGTGATGTCACTTCCTGGCTGGGCAGGATGCTGCCGGAGCTGGAGAGGCTGCAGCGAATCGCACCGTCCACCAGCGTCCGAGACATCGAGGTCAACATCAGGAAACTGAAGGTAACGACACCAGAGACACTTTATTACTCAAGTCAATGATGGAAGGGAGGAAGAAGGAAGGAAAGGAGGGAGGAAGGGAGGGAGGAAGAAAGGAGGGAAGAAGGAAGGAAAGGAGGGAGGAAGGAAGGGAGGGAGGGAGGGAGGAAGTAAGAAGGAGGGAAAGGAGGGAGGAAGGAAGGAAGGAGGAAGAAAGGCAGGAAAGAAAAGAAGGAAGGGAGATAGGAAAGGAAGGATGGAGGAAAGAAGGGGGGGAGGAAAGAAAGAAAGACGGAGGAAGAAGGGAGGAAGGAAAGAAAGGAAGTGGGGTGCAATCTGGCCCACTTTCCTTTCTGTGTTCTTTTCCTTCCTTCCTTCTGTCCTTCTGTCCTTCCTTCCTTCCTTTCTTCCATCTGTCCTTCCTTCCTACCTTCCTTTTTTCCTTTCTTCGTTCTTTTCTTCCTTCCATCTGTCCTTCCTCCCATTCTTCCTTCCTTCCTTCCATCTGTCCTTCCTCCCTTTCTTCCTTCCTTCCTCCCTCCCTCCATTTCTTCCATCTGTCCTTCCTCCCTTCTGTCTGTCCTTCCTACCTTTCTTCCCTCTTTCCTTTTGTCTGTCTTTCCTTCCTTCCCTTCTTATTTCCTTCCTTCCCTCCATCTTTTTAATGATCCGGCCCACATGAGATCAAATTGGTGAGATGAGTTTAACGCCTATGTTCTATGTTCTCTCCCTTCTTTCTTTTTTTCTTCAGGAGATGCAGAAAACCTTCAACAGCTACAAGTGTCTGATGATCTCCGTCAACCTGAGCAGCCGTCACTTCCTGCGAGGCGACAGCGCCGAGCTACGGGAGCTGCATGACGCTCTGAGCTCGGCCAATCACAGCTGGACGCAGGCCTGCGGAGGGCTGCAGAGCTGGGAGAGAAGATTACACTCTGCTCTCATGCAGTGTCAGGTACGAGCTACACATGAGCTAGCTAATGAGCTAACCATGAGCTAGCTAATGAGTAGAGATACTGTCACTTAACCTTCCTGTCTGTTTTGACTGTTCCTTCTGTTCTTCCTCCCTCCCTCCTTCCTTCCTTTCCTTCCTTCCTCCCGCCCTCCTTTTTTCCTTCCTTCCTTCCTTCGTTCCTCCCTTCATTCTTTCCTTCCTTTCCTTCCTTCTTTCCTTCCTTCCTTTCCTTCCTTCCTCCCTTCATTCTTTCCTTCCTTTTCTTCCTTCTTTCCTTCCTTCCTTCCCTTCCTCCCTCCCTCTTTCATCCTCCCTTCCTTCTATCCTCCTTCCTTTCCTTCCTTCCCTCCCTCCCTCTTCCATCCTCCCTCCTTTCCTCCCTTCCTTCATTCCTTCCTTCCTTCCTTCCTCTCTCCTTCTTTCCTTCCTTCCTTCATTCCTTCCTTCATTCTTTCTTTCCCTCCCTCCTTCCTTCCTCCCTACCTCCCTTCCCTCCTTCTCCTTTCCTCCCTTCCTTCTGCCCTTCCTTCCTCTCTCCTTCTTTCCTGCCTTCCTTTGTTCCTCCCTTCATTCTTTCCTTCCTTCCTTGCTCCCTCCCTCCCTCCTTTCCTTCCTTCCTCCCTCTCTCCCTCCTTCCTCCCTCCTTTCCTCCCTTCCATCCATTCCAATTTTACAGATCTGTCAGAGGCACATATTAATTAATTTGCTAGCTGTAATCATTCCTGTTTTTTAACACACTTATCCTTTTAATTCTTTAAATGTAGTATGACCTTTGACACCTCCATTTTTTTTCTTCCTCAGGAGTTTCACGAGACGCTGCACTCTCTGCTGTTGTGGCTCGCTCAGGCCGAGAATAAAATCAGAGCTGTAAAAGTCAACGACCTGTCGACTTCACGCTCCACACTGCTGGAGCAAAGAGACATGCTGACGGTGAGGAGACCATGAGCGTTTAATACTTTAGATCAGAGGTCAAACTCTTTTTCATTTAAGGGCCAATTTGATCAGATGTGGGCTGGATCATTAAAGAAGGAAGGAAGGAAGAAAGACAGGTGGATGGAAAAAAGAGAAGAAAAGGAAGGAAGGAAGGGAGGAAGGAAGGAGGAAAAGAGGACAGGACGAAAATATTGAAGGAAGGAAGGAAAGACAGATGGAAGAAAATACGGAAGGAAGCAACAGAAGACAGGAAGAAAAGAAGGAAAAGAAGACAGGCACGAAAGATGGAAGGAAGTAGGAAAAGAGGACAGGACGGAAATATGGAAGTAAAGAAGGACAGATGGAGGAAAGGAAGGAAGGGAGGAAGGAAGGAGGAAAAGAGGACAGGACGAAAATATTGAAGGAAGGAAGGAAAGACAGATGGAAGAAAATACGGAAGGAAGCAACAGAAGACAGGAAGAAAAGAAGGAAAAGAAGACAGGCACGAAAGATGGAAGGAAGTAGGAAAAGAGGACAGGACGGAAATATGGAAGGAAGTAGGAAAAGAGGACAGGACGGAAATATGGAAGTAAAGAAGGACAGATGGAGGAAAAGAAGACAGAAACGAAAGATGGAAGGAAGAAAAGATGGATGGAAGGCAGGAAGGAATGAAAAAAAGACAATAGGAAATAAGGAAAAAAGACAGGAAGGAAAGTGGGCTGGATTGGACCCCTTGGTGGGCCACGTGCCTCATGTTTGACACCCCTGCTTTAGATTAATTCTCTGAACATTCACAGAGATGAGAGGAAGTTTGGGGATTTTTCAAAATAAAAGCTGCAGTTATAAATGATGTTAATGAAGCTGTTTAATATCTTTAAATCCCTGCGGTGCTCTCTGTCGCCCCCTGCTGCAGGCTCTGCAGGAGGAGCTGCGTGGCCGTCAGCGAGGAGTCTCCTCACTGCAGGAGATTTCCTCCCAGCTGCTCCTGGAAGCCGCCAGAGAGGACAGCGTGGAGGCGAAGGAGAAGGTTCACGTCATCGGCAACAAACTGCATCTGCTGCTGAGACAGGCGGCGTCCAACCTGCACGCGCTGCAGGGAAGACTGGTAGGACGAGTTTGACTTCTACCTCCGGTTTATTTAGGTTTAGATGAGCATGAGGGTTCAGTTATAACATCACAACCTGCTTTTTGTTAGATGTTTGAAGTTTTTCATACTGTCACTTAACCTTCCTGTCTGTTTTGACTGTTCCTTTTGTTCTTCCTCCCTCCCTCCTTCCTTCCTTTCCTTCCTTCCTCCCGCCCTCCTTTTTTCCTTCCTTCCTCCCTTCATTCTTTCCTTCCTTTCCTTCCTTCTTTCCTTCCTTCCTTTCCTTCCTCCCTCCCTCTTCCATCCTCCCTTCCTTATATCCTCCCTCCTTTCCTTCCTTCCCTCCCTCCCTTCCTCCTTCTCCTTTCCTCCCTTCCTTCCTTCATTCCTTCCTTCCTTCCTTCCTCTCTCCTTCTTTCCTTCCTTCCTTCCTTCATTCTTTCTTTCCCTCCTTCCTTCCTTCCACCCTACCTCGCTTCCCTCCTTCTCCTTTCCTCCCTTCCTTCTGCCCTTCCTTCCTCTCTCCTTCTTTCCTGCCTTCCTTCGTTCCTCCCTTCATTCTTTCCTTCCCTCCTTCCTTCCTTCCTTGCTCCCTCCTTTCCTTCCTTCATTCTTTCTTTCCCTCCTTCCTTCCTTCCTCCCTACCTAGGAGGGAAAGAAAGAATGAAGGAAGGAAGGAAAGAAGGAGAGAGGAAGGAAGGAAGGAAGGGAGGAATGAAACAAACTGTAAATTTAGAGCCATTATATATCTACTATAAACTAAATAGATTTGTTCTCAGCTGTCACCATGTCTTTAAAACATTTCTTTAAAACAAAAAGGAATAAATAAATGGGATACCATCGCCGGTCATTAGCAGAGAGACCTTCAGCGTCAGTACTTTATGAACTCTGAGCTTGTTAACTTTGGTTAGTTCTGCTGTTATCTGAACGTTTGTCTTTCTGTCTGTCCGTGTCTCAGGAAACATGCTACAGCAGCTCAGAGATGGACAGCATCGGTCTGGGGACGCTCAGCTCTCCTCTGCTGCTGAAAAAGGTACAAACGAGAAACTGTCAGCGGGATGATTAACAGGACAGGAGGATGGGAGAGTGGAGGGGAAAAGATAATTAATTAATGATTTATTTCACAATTTGTAATGATCTTCACTATTAAAATTGTGTATTTTAACCCTAAAATGAATGTAGTTTAAGGCTCCGTCCCAATACTTCACCCTTCCCCTTAATTTGCGCGTTCACGTGAAGGGGTCGGGTGTCCCAATTGTTTTAGAACTAAGTTGAAGGTGTTGTTCGACCCTTCAAACAATCCCTTCACACCGAGTCCGATCAGAAGCAGACTACGGTTGAAGGGAAAGATTACATTTCCCAGGATGCCTTTGAGAACACCTTGGTAACCTTGGTAACCGACTATCAACAGTTTGAAGGAAGATGGCTGCCGAGAAAGAAGTCTTCTGTTCGTCACATTTCTTCTCCGTTGGTTGGTTAAACGGAGAAATATTATTAACGCTAACATAACACCTGGAGTGGGCATTGTTCATGAATGAAATTTACTACCACTACTTTCGTTGATGCGTGTGACGTAGGTGAACTCGTTGGCTAATGATGACGCAATGACGCATCGAGTGCTGTCCCATTTCACACAGTAAAGATTTCAATCCCTTAACACTTCTCACTCCGTTGTGAAGTGGCACTCGCCAGTAAAGGGCACTTCAATGAAGTTGAAGGGTGAAGGGAAGACTATTGGGACAGGGCCTAAGTCTGCAGTGTGAAATCACCTTGTTTTAGGATGCTAATTTAAGAAAAAGTCTAGTTATACTACCCTAAAAAAAAAATACATTTAGCCTGAGTCACCAAAGGAAATGTCATGTTACCTTAATCTAAAAAGGGGTTATCTTCTCTACGGTGGCCATTTGGGGACATAAAACTCATTAGGCTTAAATCTACACTGTCAGACTTGGTTTAACCCTTTATTGGGCAAATAATTATATTTGGTAACTTCTCTAAATATCCCAAAATATCCTTCCTTCCTTCTTTCCTTCCTTCCTTCCTTCCTTCCTTCCTCCCTTCCTTCCTCCCTTCCTTTCAATGAGTGTCCTATAAAGGGTTAAGAAGGAAGGAAGGAAAGTAGGGGGGAGAAATGAAAGAGAGTAGGAGGGAGAGAGGAAGGGAAGAAGGAAAGAAGGAAGGGAGGAGAGAAAGAGGGAGGGAGGGAGGGAGGGAGGAAGGACAGATGGAAGGAAGGAAAGGAAGGACGGAAGAAGGAAAGAAGGAAGGAAGGAAGGACGGAGGAAATAAGGAACGAGGGAGGGAGAAAGGAAAAGAGGCAGGGAGGAAGGAAGGAAAGGAAGGAAGGAAGGAAGGAAGGACAGAAGGAAGGAAGGAAGGATATTTTGGGATATTTAAAGAAGTTACCAAATTATTTGCCCAATAAATGTTTAATGTTAATGTAGTTTAAGTCTGCTAATTTAAGATTTATACTACCTTAAAAAAAACCCATTTAGCCTGAGTGACTTAAGGAAATGTCATGTTATCTTCTCTACGGTGGCCATTTAGGGACATAAAGCTCAAATCTACACTGTCAGACTTGGTTTAATGTTAATCAGTGTACAGTAAGTTGGACTTTAGAGCTGAATGATGATATTAAAATGCTTTCGTATTAACAATCAAGCATGCAGACATTACATTAAAAGTGTGTGTTTGCTATTATTAACCCTTAAACAGACAATGTGCACCAGGAGATACAGACTCTTTAACCTTCCTGTTGTCCTCCCGGGTCCTTCCTCTGTCCTTCCTTCCTTCCTTCCTTCCTTCATCTGTCCTTCCTTCTTTCCTTCATCTGTCCGTCCTTCCTTCCTTCCTTCCTTCCTCAGATCTAAGTTCAGCTGTTAGGGTAAATGTTCCCTCCTTCTGTCCTTTCTTCCTTCCTTCATCTGTCCTTCCTTCCTTCCTCCCTCCTTTCCTTCCTTCTTCCTCCCTTCCTTCCCTTCCTCCCTCCTTTCCTTCCTTCTTCCCTCCTTTCCTTCCTACCTTCCTTCCTTCCTCCCTCCTTTCCTTCCTTCCTTCCTTCCTTCCTTCCTCCTTTCCTTCCTTCTTCCCTCCTTTCCTTCCTTCTTCACTCCTTTCCTTCCTACCTTCCTTCCTTCCTCCCTCCTTCCTTTCCTTCCTTCTTCCTCCCTTCCTTCCTTCCTTCCTCCCTCCTTCCTTTCCTTCCTTCTTCCTCCCTTCCTTCCCTCCCTCCCTTCCTTCCTTCCTTCTTCCTCCTTCCTTCCTTCCTTCCTCCTCTCCTTCCTTTCCTTCCTTCTTCCTCCCTTCCTTCCCTTCCTCCCTCCTTTTCTTCCTTCTTCACTCCTTTCCTTCCTACCTTCCTTCCTTCCTCCCTCCTTCCTTTCCTTCCTTCTTCCTCCCTTGCTTCCCTTCCTTCCTCCTTTCCTTCCTTCTTCCGTCCTTTCCTTCCTTCCTTCTTTCCTTCATTCCTTCCTTACTTGAGGTGCAAATGACATAACTAGTAAGGTCTGTTTAAGGGTTAACTATTATAATATTTTACCCAATGATGTTTTTTGTGAAGCTACGCTAACATTATATTTACTTACTTTGCATGAAGAAATCTTAACTCTTTAATTGTTTGGTGTTGTTGTTAACTAACCTTTTAACTGTGGCTTCAGGAGGAGGCTGGTCTACAGGCAGCTACACGTAGACACCCTGCAGCTAGAAGGTATGTTTGATGTTTTACTGACTTTTATATTACTATTGGTTTGTTTTTCTACTTGGTAGTTCTTCACCCAAATTATGAAAAAATAAAGATCAGACTTTGACTCTTAAACAGACAACGTGCACCAGGAGATACAGACTCTTTAACCTTCCTGTTGTCCTCCCGGGTCCTTCCTCTGTCCTTCCTTCCTTCCTTCCTTCCTTCCTTCCTTCCTTCCTCAGATCTAAGTTCAGCTGTTAGGGTAAATGTTCCCTCCTTCTGTCCTTTCTTCCTTCCTTCATCTGTCCGTCCTTCCTTCCTCCCTCCCTCTCTCCCTCCCTCCCTCCCTCCCTCCCTTCCTCCTCCCTCCCCTTCCTTCTTCCTCCCCTTCTTCCCTCCTTTCCTCCCTACCTTCCTTCCTTCCTCCCTCCTTCCTCCCTCCTTTCCTTCCTTCTTCCCTCCCTTCCTTCCTTCCTTCCTTCCTTCTTCCCTCCCTTCCTTCCTTCTTCCCTCCCTTCCTTCCTTCTTCCCTCCTTTCCTTCCTTCTTCCTTCCTTCTTCCTTCCTTCTTCCCTCCCTTCCTTCCTTCCTTTAGGTGCAAATGACATAACTAGTAAGGCCTGTTTAAGGGTTAATTGTACTGGAAAGCCTCCAGCAGGTGTGAATGAGATCAGGGCGTTCCTGCAAAAGAGCGTCTTTCTCTCTTACTCTTATTTATTCAATTAATATTTAAGGATTTTTTTTTTTTAAGCCAGCCAAATCTTTAAAAAAAAAGTCTGAAGTTACGAATGAAGACTGGAATTTAAGTCTGTCTCTGTTCAAAGATCAAAAACAGGACTACAAACGCCTTTGAAGCTCATTAATTAACACATTTAAATCAGCACACTATTAGAAATGTTTAAAAAAAGTGGATTTAAAGAGACCTAACTATCTCTAAAACCACATATTTCTACATTTCTGTTTGTGTCTGGATTAAACAAACATCATGTGTGTTAATTAGTGATCTTTATAGTAGCTGGTTAGTGTGTATTTATTAAATTCAGACAGAGTGTGTGTGAGTGTTTTATGCTAAACTAAACTAAACTAAACTACCGTATTTTTCAGATTATAAGTCGCTCCGGAGTATAAGTCTCACCAGCCGAGAATGCATAATAAAGAAGGAAAAAAACATATATAAGTCGCACTGGAGTATAAGTCGCATTTTGACGTGTGTGTGTGTGTGTGTGTGTGTGTGTGTGTGTGTGTGTGAGACGATCGCTGATATATTATAGACAGACACACATACACACATCAGAGCAAGAGAGCATGACGTTGAAGTTTTTTTCTTCACACGCGTAGCCTCTTTGATAATGACTTTGATCATGGCGCAGCGAAAGAATAAAAAATTATGATATAAAATTTAACATTTCCGTTGTGAAATATACGGAGGAGGAGAATAGTGGAAAAGCGGCCGCGAGCCATTTTTCTGTGGACCCCATAAGGGTGAGGGAGTGGAAGAAGCAGAAAACGGAGCTTCCTGTCACACCTCCTTCTGTCCTTTCTTCCTTCCTTCATCTGTCCTTCCTTTCTTCCTTCCTTCATTTGTCCTTCCTTTCTTTCTTCCTTCCTTCCTTCCTTCCTTCCTTCCTTCTTCCTCCCTCCTTCCTTTCCTTCCTTCTTCCTCCCTCCTTCCTTTTCTTCCTTCTTCCTCCCCTTCCTCCCTCCTTTCCTTCCTTCTTCCCTCCTTTCCTTCCTACCTTCCTTCCTTCCTTCCGCCCTCAAGAGGGCGGCTATTGTCTGGACTACTGAAAAAAGTGATGACTGATTTTAAAACTTGTGATGTGTCTCGTGAATTTTATCTTACAATTGTTTCGTTTACTTCGTAATTTCTGCCCATTTTTTTTATTTGATATTTTACGGTAATGTGTTAATAATTTCACACATAAGTCGCTCCAGAGTATAAGTCGCACCCCCCGGCCAAACTATGAAAAAAACTGCGACTTATAATCCGAAAAATACGGTAATGGCTTCCTGGCTGTAACTTCATATTAACACATCTAACACTCAGCATGAGAGTACAGACAGTAAACCAACATGTGAAACTATTCCTTTAAAGCAGGGGTGTCAAACATGCGGCCCGTGGGCCAGAACCGGCCCGCTGAGGAGTCCAATCCGGCCCACTTCCCTCCCTCCCTCCTTCCTTCCATATTTCCTTCCTCCCTTTCTTTCCTTCCTTCATTCCTTTTACCCTTCCATCTGTCCTTCCTTTCTTTCTCATGTCCATCTGTACTTCTTTTCTTTCTTCCATCCTTCATTCATTCTGTCCGTCCATCATATCTTCCCTCCCTCCTTCCTTGCATCTTTCTTTCCTGTCTCTTTTTTGTTCCTTTCTTCCTTTTTTCATCCCTCCTTCCTTACTTCCTTCTGTCCTTCCATCCCTCCTTCGTCCCTTTCTTCCCTCCCTCCCTCCTTCCATCTGTCCTTCCTCCCTTTCTTTCCTTCCTGACTTCTTTTCGTTCCTTTTATCCTTCGTTCCATCTTTCCGTACTTTCTTTTTCATGTTCTTCTGTCCTTCTTTCCTTTTTTCCATCCATCTTTCTGTCCGTTCATCATATCTTTCTTCCCTCCCTCCTTCCTTCCATCTTTCTTTCCTGTCTCCTTTCCGTTCTTTTTTTTTCTTCCCTCCTTCCTTCCATCTTTTTAATGATCCGGCCCACATGAGATCAAATTGGGGTGTATGTGGTCCTTGAATGAAAATGAGTTTGACACCTCAACCATCACTAATGTTTGTTTTACAGCTTTAAAAACAGATTGATACTTTATTCACAGTAATGTCCCTTTTAATGATTTTAATGGAAATCATTATTTTATGTTGCAGCCTTTATATTTAATGCTCTATTCTTTCTATTTTTCTGTACTTTGCTATTATTATTATTATTATTATTATTATTATCATTATTATTGTTAGTGGGGGTTTTTGTTACTACTTTAGTTTAAGTAATGGCATGAAGTACTCTGCCTTATTTCACCTGATTTAAAATGATGTAACCTATGAATTGAAATTATATATATATATTTATTTTAAGATATATAAATGTCTATTTTATGTACTGCAAGTCTTTCTTTCTTTTACCTGCTGCAGCCATTCCTCCTGTCGTCCTCCCATCTCTTTTGACTGTTCCTTCTTCCCTTTTTCTTTAATTTTTCCTTTCTTCTTCCCCTCCGCCTTTCTTTCTTTACTCCCTCCTCCTTCCATCCTCTCTCCCTCCTCCTTTCCTTCCTTCTTCCCCTCCACCCTTCTTTCTTTACTCCCTCCTCCTTCCATCCTTCCTCCCTCCCCCCTCCCTCCCTCCTCCTTTCCTTCCTTCTTCCCCTCCGCCCTTATTTCTTTACTCGTTCCTCCTTCCATCCTTCCTCCCTCCCTCCCTCCTTCCTCCTTTCCTTCCTTCTTCCCCTCCGCCCTCCTTTCTTTACTCCCTCCTCCTTCCATCCTTCCTCCCTCCTCCCTCCCTCCCTCCTCCTTTCCTTCCTTCTTCCCCTCCGCCCTTCTTTCTTTACTCCCTCCTCCTTCCATCCTTCCTCCCTCCCTCCTCCTTTCCTTCCTTCTTCCCCTCCGCCCTTCTTTCTTTACTCCCTCCTCCTTCCTTCCTCCCGCCCTCCTCCTTTCCTTCCTTCCTTCCTTCTCTCCTAAATTCCTTCCTTACTCCTTTCCTTCTTTCCTTGACCTGAGGACAACAGGAGGGTTTAATATCTTTGTCACAAATGTAGATTTATGTCTAAACGAATGTTGAATGATTTTGATAAATGAGGACCCTGATTTCTATACGACATCAAATAAAGCCGCGTTGCCTAACAACCACCGTCTTTTTCCACCTCCAGGGAGGAGAGGAGGGACTCATCCCCACACAGACCTTTCTTCTCCCGGGTTCTCCGAGCGGCCTTCCCCCTTCACCTGCTCTTCCTCATGCTGCTGGTCCTGGCCTGCCTGGTGCCTCTATCTGAGGAAGACTACAGCTGCACACTGTCCAACAACTTCGCCCGCTCCTTCTACCCCATGCTGCGTTACACTAACGGCCCTCCTCCGACATGAGCGAGAGGAAACGGGACTTCTTAAAACAGTATTAAAAAAGGTGCTAAAGACACCTCCTCCCCCGCCGCCACTAAAGAAGCACCGCCCTTCAGGATAGGATACGAAGGCGTCATCTTATGTGTTTTATTGACTACATTTTTTTTGGTGTATTTAAAAAGAATTATTTATTTATTCTCTGTGGAGCTACACACACACACACACACACACACACACACACACACACACACACACACACACACACACACACACACACACACACACACATATGAGACAAAAGCCATATCACTGGTTTGTATTTAAATGTAGTCGACATGTCCCTTACTCACCATCTTCAACATACGGTGCAAAGAAAAAGAAAAGAGTCAAGATTTATTTTGATATCTACAGTACAAGTATATTTTCTTCTTTCTTTTTTTTTTTTTTTCTACTTTCACAATAGTCCGTGGGATCTACAGTTTGGAGGATATAAAAAAAAAAAAAAAAAAAAAAGGACAATTATCACCAAAGCATCCAGGAAGTTGAGGACTACGCTCGCAGGCCATTTTCTACCGCAGCAGCTATTTTTATGGTTTTTTCATATAGAGGGGAAGAGACTTGTTTGTTAGCACATTTTGTACAGAAAGGAAATTAAGGTGTTTGATTTAGGAGGTATTTAATCTATGACGACCTGTAAAATACAACTTTTTTTTTTTTCTTCTTAAAATCATGGCAGTGACTTCATCTGCAGACAAGCCTTTCTGTAGCCAAACGGTTCGGTAATCTTTATCAGATAATGTACTTTTAAAACTTTTTTTTTTTTTTTTTGTATATAATGGCAACTACAGAGAAAGAAATAGATAACTTATTGTTTGTTTGTGTGTGTGTATGAATGTGTGTTTGAGTGTGGCACTGAAAAAAAAAGAAAAGAAACTATCACACCTGCTCAAATGGTAGCTTTGAAATACTGCTTTCTATACATTTATACAAGAGTTTTACCATGAAGGTGAAAGAGCCACACAAACATTAAAAGAAAAGTGGCTGCTAGTACTTTTAAGACAAATATTTTCCTATAATAATAATAATAAATAATATAAATGTCATGGCTAGAGTTTTGGAGATTTTGCAAAGATCCTCAAATTAAAGCTGCATTAAGCCATTTTTGACCACTAGGGGGCAGAAAGTGTCTAAATATACTCACAGAAGCACAACCCTTCAAAATAAAAGCTCACATACCAGCAAAACAGTGAAATTAATCATCTTTTTACTGATGTTCATGGCCAACTGTAGAGAGTACAGCAGCTACATGCAATATTTTCTTCACCAGCTAGTAGCTAATGTTGTCTATTTGCTATTTGGTCTTTGATACAAAGCTACACTTACTACTCGTTGGCTCTGATTTAAAAGCTGCAGTTGGTAACTTTGAGGAGAGAGAGGACTTAGCATCAAATTTGAAGAAGTACAACTGTCAGATCCCTCCCCCTCCCTCTCCGCTGCACTCCTGCCCTGCCTCCAAAGTCCCTCCCCCCCAGAGGAGGCTGACGTGCACGCGACCACGTGCACGCGATCGGTAATACATGAACTACACTCCACACAGCTAGATATAAAACGCTTTACAGTGACTTTCACATGGCTATACCTTACCTAAAAACTAGAGATATGAGCTTGACCGAGCTGAGGAGGAAGGGGGAGGAGCCTGTGAGGAGGAAGGGGGAGGGGCCAGTGTGTGTGTGAGCAGTGATTGACAGCTGTCAGACACTCCATCAGACACAATCCTGGCACTGATCGGGTCTTTTTTCCAGTTTCTAGTTTCATGTAATGCTGTCTTCTTTACATAGTGAGTGTCTCTCAGCAAATATGACAAACAGTTACTTTTATAAGACTTTTACCAACTGCAGCTTTAAGGTTGATGGTTGATGGTTGTTAAGTGTCAGTGAGATTCAACCATACAGTCCATCTACAGCTGTAAAACCAAAAAGGCTAAAATCTCTGTACAGTGGGATTTGGCACTATTAGCAACTTTTTCTTCCCCCCCACCCCCCCCCCACAACTCTCCATTTAATATCGCTTAATGAAGCTTTTAAAAAAAAAAGGGGGAGTTCAGTCTCTTTTTTGAGAGATGGTTAATATCCATGCAGTGGTATTAACTTTATCTTGGGAGTCTCGTGTCAAGCGAGATTAAATACCACTACTACACTACACTACACATCCTGCCTTTTAGTATCATTTTATATCAAATAATCTAAACTACACCCTTCAAGACTCATTTTATATTATATAAAAAAGCCCTGCAAGGAATCAAAAAAACAGGTTAAAACTAATTAATTATTTTTAAAATGCTATTTGTTAGTATTGTTTGTAATGTTTGTGTTGAATTTACCTGAAACACTGCTTCACAAATCTCTTCTCCCATTCAAGTTGAAAGATGTCAAAATGAAAAAATATGATTTAGGAGTAAAAACATGAATGTAACTGAACCTTTTTCGGGGCATTGAATGTAGCTGTCTCTACATGCACAATCAAAGATGAATAAATGTCTTGTGGTTGCATTGTGAAATTTTTACATTGCTAATATTATTGATCCTTAAATGTTTATGACTGAATTCTTTCATTGATCCTATAATTTGTATATAATAATAATAATAATCTGAGTCCAGAAGAAGAAACATATAAACGAACAAACAAAGAAGGTGTGTAAAGTTTGATTTATTTTGTGAACTCGTATTTATGGGATGTAGAGATTGTCATTTTTTTTTTTTTTTTTTTGTTTGACAATAAATACCGTGTTTACCATGATTTTTACTGCTTTGTGTTGTAAGTATTGTGTTGCTGGGTTACAGAAAGATCCAGGCTAGTAAGAGCTGACAGCTTTTTAAAAAACAGGCAAAAAACTTTTGACATCTGACAAAATCTGAAGATATGGAAGTGTGTGTGTGCATGTGTGTGTGCGTGTATGTGCACAAACCTCCAAGAGAAATATCATCAGCGTCAGATTAGCATGAGAGTGTATGTGTGTGTGTGTGTGTGTGTGTGTAAGAGAGAGAGCATGCATGTACAAACCCACAGACATCAGGAAAGGAAGGATAGTGAACATGTATCCGTCTAGTAGCAGTGATAGGATCATCTTGTTCACTAAGGAAGTTTTTACACTGGCAGACAAACGGCACAGCTAATGATCGGACATCTACAAAGGAATCGGTGGTGCGTTCAGGAGCATCCAAAACTATGGAGCATTTACTTTGCTGCTTTTCGCTTGGTGGAAAACAAGCAAAAACAAAGCCATTTAGACCATAGACTGTATATAAGAAATTAGATTAGATTAAATAAAACAATAAATTAGATTTAGACTCCTTTTCTAAAGAGATTGTGTGACCTGTGGCTAAGTCCCGCCTTCTAACGCGATGAGCCAATCACAGTGCGTATAGCCATTTAGACTCCTTTTTAATTGACCTGTGGCTAAGTCCCGCCCTCAAACGCGATGAGCCAATCACAGTGCGTATAGCCATTTCCGGACATTCTCTGACTGCACGTCCATTGAAATGAGTTGCTGAAAGTCAGTTTTCATTCGGTTTTATGAAGTTTTTCTGAGATTTGAAGTTTAAAAATGGTCAAACTGTGTTTCATGGAGTAAATGCAACTCTGACACAAGGTATCCTGAGAGGCTGGGAGACGGGGTGTATTTTTTTTTTTACCTTATCTTTAACATCTCTAACGTTAGCTAAAGTTAGCATAGCATTAGCTCCTAGCTGCGTTGTTCATCATGTCACTTTGTTTGCTGGGAGTTCATTGGCCTACAGTAAATAAACCCCAAAAAAACTATATAGGCTATAACAAGTAAAGCAAATTCAGGACTGATGTTCATACTTGGCGTGTTTTCACTGGAGAGAGAAGATGCATAGGCTACGTTACAATAAAGATGCATAAATTACAACAAGATTATTCCATCATGTTTAGCTGTAACATGATAAAAGTTTGTCCTTATAGATTTTTATACACATTCTTAACTTGTTTCTAATATAAATGTGCATGGAATTAAATGGGATTGCATTTTATTCAAGCTAGCCTCTCTAAGCTATAGCCTACAAAAGTTTAAGATATATAGTAACTTTAACATTAATAAAGTTACCTGTTAATTTAAGTAGAGTTGTGTTGTTGTTCATTATATAATGTTAAGCATGTTAGGATACCAACATGTGTGTAGTTAGCATGGTAATATGCTACGCTAACATGTAGCATAGAAGCTTTAATCCTGAAGTACAGTTAGCAATATTTTTTTTCCTAGGACGTCAAAGTCATAACATACTATACTCTGCCTCTGACTGGCTTACCTTATAATATTCTTACTATAACCATAACCAATCTTACTCCTAATGCCTAAATGTAACAAATCCCAACCAATGAAGGCTATGTGTACTAGCCAGTCACAGGTAGAAGTAGGGCAGGTCATGACTTCGCCATCCTAGGAAAACAATTTAGCATGCAGTTCAGGTTTGCAGTTTTAAAAGTGTTGTGTCCTCAATTAAATTTATACATAATGTTTGACAACTTAGTCTTTATTTTAATTGCTAAAGTGGCTACTCTGCATGTTAGCATAACATTTGCAAGTTTAACATGTTGAGATGTTAATGTGTAAAGTTAAAATTGTAATATATTAGCATTTAGCACTTTAGGATGTTAAATTTTAAGTTCAGGATGCTAATCGCTGTGCAGTTTGCTATCATCTAAAACTCTGGATGATTTATATACTTTATTTATAATAATCCAAAATCAACTATACATAAATGTGCATTAAATTGGATTGTTTTTCTCTTTTTATGCCGACACATAATTTACTTATTTTTAAATATTCTAACACTGAGAATAACTTTGACATATACAGCATGTTAACATACATTTAGCATTTTGAAATCTTAAACAGTAATTCAGTCGTTAGTTATGTAACCTGTGTGTAATAATCCTGATTTCTGGTCCATTTACTTTTCTGGAGGTCAAGAAGAAACATCACGCTCATTCCTGGACTGTGTTTCTGTTTTCCTGTAACTCAGTGAAACATTTCCTTTTGTTGCATTGCTTCCATAAAGGCTCGTCCACGTGCTAAACTTAGCTCTTTATTATTATTACTATCAACAGCTACAGGATGTCAGTTATTATATTACGGAAACTACCAACAGTTATTATGGTTTGTCTTTGTTTTGGTATTACTGAACGACACGTAGAAGCAGCTGACTACACATTTAGAAAGTTATATTTATATTAGGGGTATAATAGAGTCAACTTGAAATGTTGGCATATTGATGTTTATCTGGTGGTTTAGTTTTTAACCTTCCTGACTGTTCATAAAGAATAAAGGTGTAAATTATCACTTCATTGTGTGTTTTAGCAAACTTCAAGTTTTATTATTTTTATTTTTATAGATTTATTTATTATTTTTGGAAATTATGGTCAATGAACCTCATTTAACCCTCCTGTTGTCCTCAAGTCAATGAAGGAATGGAGGAAGAAGGAAGGATGGAGGAAGGAAGGACAGAAAGGAAAGGAAAGGAAAGGAAAAAAGGAAGGAAGGATGAAAGAAGGGAGGGGAGGGAGGAACGAGAAAAAAGGAAGGAAGGACAGAGGGGAGTAAGGAAGGGAGGAAAGGAAGGAAGGACGGAGGAAAGAAGGGAGGAAGGAAGGAGGGAGGAAAGAAAAAGAAGGAAGGAAGGAGAGAGGGGAGGGAGGGAAGAAGGAAGGAAAGGAAAAAAGGAAGGAAGGATGAAAGAAGGGAGGGGAGGGAGGAAAGGGAAAAAAGGAAGGAAGGACGGAGGGGAGGACGGAGGAAAGAAGGAAGGAAGAAAGGGGGATGGAAAGAAGGAAGGACGGAGGAAAGAAGGGAGGGAGGAAGGAAGGGAGGAAAGAAAAAGAAGGAAGGACGGAGGAAAGAAGGGAAGGAAGGATGGAGGAAGGAAGGAGGGAGGAAAGAAAAAGAAGGAAGGACGGAGGAAAGAAGGGGGATAGAGGAAGGAAAGAAGGAAGAGAGATGACAGAAAGAAGGAGGGAGGGAGGAAGGACAGATGGAGGGAAGGAAGGGAGGAAAGAAGGAACAGTCAAAACAGACGGGGTCAATTTGACCCGGGAGGACGACAGGAAGGTTAAATGAAGTTCTACCTAATTATTGAGTTAACGCCTGTTGCCCTCCTGGGTGACTTAGCTCTTTTTTATTATTACTATCAACAGCTACAGGACGTTAGATATTACATTACGGAAACTACCAACAGTTATTATGGTTTGTCTTTGTTTTGGTATTACTGAACGACACGTAGAAGCAGCTGACTACACATTTAGAAAGTAATATTTATGTTACTGGTACAGTAGAGTCAACCTGACATGTTGGCGGCATATTACCTCGTTAACATTATGTGGTTTAGTTTTTAACCTTCCTGATGTCAAAAGTTGAGCCTGTCTAGTTTATAAAGAATAAGGTGTACATTGTCACCATTGATACATTGTTAAACCTTTTTAGCCGACTTCATTACACACGTTTTTGGAAATTATGGTTGGTCAATGAACCTCATTTAACCCTCCTGTTGTCCTCGAGTCAAGGAAGGAAGGAAGGAAGGACAGATGAAAGAAGGAAGGAAAGAAAGGAGGGAAAGGAGGAAGGAAGAAAAGGAGGGAGGGAGGAAGGACAGATGAAAGGAAGGAGGGGGGGAGGAAGGTAGGACAGAGGGAGGGAAGAAGGTAGGAAGGAAGGAAAGAAGGAGGGAGGGAGAAGGGAGGAAGGAAGGAAAGGAGGGAGGGAGGAGGGAAGAAGGACAGATGAAAGGAAGGAGGAAGGAAGGAAGGAAGGAAAGGAAGGAGGGAGGAAAGAAGGACGGAGGGAGGGACAAAGGGAAAAGAGGAAAGAAGGACAGAAGAAAAAAGGAAGGTAGGAAGGAAGGACAGATGAAAGGAGGAAGGAAGAAAAGGAGGGAGGGAAGAAGGAAGGAAAGAAGGACAGATGAAAGGAAGGAGGGAGGGAGGAAGGTAGGACAGAGGGAGGGAAGACGGTAGGAAGGAAGGAAAGAAGGAGGGAGGGAGAAGGGAGGAAGGAAGGAAAGGAGGGAGGGAGGAGGGAAGAAGGACAGATGAAAGGAAGGAGGGGAAAGAAGGAGGAAGGAAGGAAGGAGGAAGGAAGGACGGAGGAAAGAAGGAAGGTAAGACGGAGGGAGGGACAAAGGGAAAAGAGGAAAGAAGGACAGAAGAAAAAAGGAAGGTAGGAAAGAAGGAAGGAAGGAAGGAACAGTCAAAACAGACGGGGTCAATTTGACCCCGGGAGGACGACAGGAAGGTTAAATGAAGTTCTACCTCATTTTTGGGTGACTTGCAGTAAAAAGATGAGCTCTGTGTGCCACATGTCATTCAGTGTAAATCCAGACTTAGTTTAAACCAGATGAACAGAGAAGAAGAAGAAGAAGAAGAAGAAGAAGAAGAAGAAGAAGAAGAAGAAGAAAGCTATTATAACAGTCATTTAGTTTAAAAAAGAAAAGGCCACATTCTTGACTCGACTGACTTTGTACAAAAAGAGAGTAGAGAAAAATCCTGGATGAACAGGCACCGATTAAAAACACCAAAGTACACAGAAGTAGTAGAAGAAGAAGAAGAAGAAGAAGAAGAAGAACAAATACCAGTGTGATAGAAAACATTGCCCTTTTACAGCTGGATTTATGGAAATGGATGTTAGCTGTTTGACCACATGCAGGTGGTTTGTAAAGATCGATGGCTTGTTCTGGATACTTTACACCGAGGTGAAAAAAGATACAAATACTGTATATCAAAAAAGAGAGAGAGAGAGAGAGAGAGAGAGGGAGAGAGAGAGAGAGAGAGAGAGAGAGAGAGAGAGAGAGAGCACAAACCCACTGGCAGAGTTCAGCGATGTTCTTCATTGAACACCTATAGTGCACATTCACAAGAAATATATTTACGCACACAAAATATACATTTAATCAAAAACTGTTCTTCTTTTTTTTCTTTTTTTTTTTTTTTTTGGTTTGGTATTTTTTTTTGTTAAAGACTAAAAACATCTTAACAAGAGAAAAAAACTTTTACCTCACGACAGCACTTTCTATGTTTTTATCCTTTTTTTTTTTTTTTTGGAGGGGGTGGGTGTGGGGGTGGGGGGGAGGGGGGTTTCCTTCCCTCCATCTTTGTGGGGGGGGGTGGAAAGGTTTTAAGGTTTCAGTCTCAGTTTGTCTCTTTACAGTCCGGCAGTCTAAGGCTTTCAGGTTTCCATAGCAACGCGATCAGCGATGATGTCGTCCGTCTCTCTATTCCAGTGACCACGGCTCCGTATGGATGTAACTGAGAGGACAAGAAGAACATAAAAGGAGGAGGATGGGTTTATTTTGGTGTATAATAACTCAGGATCAGAGAAGAAAGGAAATAAGGAAAGAAACGAGTAAGGAGGGAGGGAAAGAGGAAGGAAGGAAGGAAGGAAGGAAGGAAGGAAGGAAATGAGTAAGGAGGGAGGGAGGGAGGAAAAGAGGTAGGACGGAAGGAAGGCAGGAAGAGAGAAAAGTATGGAAGGAGGACGGAACAAAGAAAGAAGGAAGGAGGGAGGGGAAGAACATAGGAAAAATTAAAGGAAGGAAGGAAGGAAGGAAGGAAGGAAGAAAAGAAGGAACAGTCAAAAGAGATGGGGTCAATTTGACCCAGGAGGACGACACGAGGGTTAAGAAGAACTATTTGCACAGTCAAAACTTACTTCAACTGCAGAGTAAATATTTCCTTCCTTCCTCTACATTTCCTTATTATAGGTTTACTTTTTTCCCCTCCACTCTTTCCTCTTCTTTTCTCCTGTCTTTCCTTTTATCTTTCCATCATTTCTACTTCTCTTCCTTTCTTACATCTGTCCACATTTCCTTTTTTCTTTGGTGCCATTCCTTATCCTAATTCTGTGTCCTTTCTTTTCCTCCTTTTTTCTTTGTTTTTTATTATTTCCATGCATTACTTCCTCTCCTTTTCTTCTCCTCCTACTGTACTTCTCTTTCTGCATTTCGTTCCTTCCCATACATTTTTTTTTTAAAACTTTGTTCCATCTTTTCTTTCCCCTCTTCAGTCCTTGTTTCTTTACGGTCTTCCCCTTTTTCCCTGTCTGATGTCCTTTCATTTTCTTATTTCTTTACTTTTTCCTTCTTTATTACATTCTTTCTATGCCATTCTTCCTTCATACCTACATCATCCTTTCTCCTTTTCTTGTTTTTACTACTTATTTCCTCTCTTGCTTTCTTCCTTCCTCATTTCCCTGTTTCCTAAATTCCACCCTCCTTTCCTTTTTCCTAATCTTTCTTCTTCTACTTTTCTTTCTTCACCTGATCTAAGAGCATGAAACAACAAAATGAACCTCTCCTCTTCTTCATTTTACTTGAATATTTTTTTTAAATATAAATAAAACTTTTTCTGTCACTTCTTCTTGAACTTACTCGTCGTTCTCTGCAGTCATGTGATCCACCACTAAGCTCTGAGGCGGAGGTGAGGACTGGAGGGCCGCAGCCTTCAGGTGTCTGTCCAGGATCAGAGCCTCAGCTGGTCCGAGTGGAGGCACGGCGGTGTGGTCTGCGGTGGTCTGGTCTGGCTGCAGGTGGGGGGAGGGTTGGCCGTACTGTTGCTGCTGCTCGGAGAAAGCGTCAGAGCTCGGTGAGGACGCAGACGTCTGACTGCTGCTGCTGCTGCTGGATGTGTTGGCGTCCAGCATCTCCAGGAGAAGATCGTACACCAGGACCCTGTTCTTCCTCTTCATGGTGGACAGATGGTCCATGCCTTTGTTACTGCACAGAGAACAAGAGCAAGTCTGTTATTGAAAACTAAAAAAGGTCTAATTCAGAATATCCCCTCATAATTATCTCATTGCAGACTTGAACACCTTATAATGAAGCTTTGAGAGAACACAGAGAGTGAGTTCTTGAGTTTTTGATGCTTCTTGTTGATTGAAAAGATATTTACAATCAAACGCTTTCAATTCATTATTTTTTGAATGATGGGTTTTTGAGTTTTTTTAATGAATATGGAGTCAAACACTCAACAACAATGTGTATCAGCTACAAAAAAATACTTGTATAATAATTTTATATAATCTGGGTCACATGAGGATAAGTCACATTTCTGGCTAAAATAGAAGTTTTTTAGGTGTTTCCTCTCTCAACTGTAAAAATGGGTCAAATTAGACCCTGAGCAGTATGTAAGGGTTAAAATGGGTCCAAAATCTCTGCTAATTAAGTGAGTTAATCTTCACTTGTTTCCAAGTTAAAATGTTCATTTTCAGAGTGTATTATTCTATATATAGAATAATTATTATATAGTGCTGCAAGATAAAGAATCTGTCAACTGAGCCTGCGGATCAAAAGGGAGACTGCACCGATATATCATTTCATTTTATGCATCTTGTGGATGTAAAACAAGCTACATACTGATGACATTTTCAACACAAGTAATGTTATTTTAATTAAATAGATCAATAACAATATTTACAATACATTAAAAAAAAGAGGAA
This sequence comes from Scomber japonicus, assembly GCF_027409825.1. Taxonomy (NCBI): domain Eukaryota; kingdom Metazoa; phylum Chordata; class Actinopteri; order Scombriformes; family Scombridae; genus Scomber; species Scomber japonicus. Next base: position 3,909,380 of record NC_070593.1, read on the forward strand.
GGAAGGAAGGAAGGACAGATGAAAGAAGGAAGGAAAGAAAGGAGGGAAAGGAGGAAGGAAGAAAAGGAGGGAGGGAAGAAGGAAGGAAAGAAGGACAGGTGAAAGGAAGGAGGGAGGGAGGAAGGTAGGACAGAGGGAGGGAAGAAGGTAGGAAGGAAGGAAAGAAGGAGGGAGGGAGAAGGGAGGAAGGAAGGAAAGGAGGGAGGGAGGAGGGAAGAAGGACAGATGAAATGAAGGAGGGGAAAGAAGGAGGAAGGAAGGAAGGAAGGAAAGGAAGGAGGGAGGAAGGAAGGACGGAGGAAAGAAGGAAGGTAGGACGGAGGGAGGGACAAAGGGAAAAGAGGAAAGAAGGCCAGAAGAAAAAAGGAAGGTAGGAAGGAAGGAAGGAACAGTCAAAAAAATCGGTTTTTCAAGGGGTTTTTTAAGGGGGTTTTTGTCTTCCAGAAGAGCAGGAAGTATCTAAAAAAAAATACAATAAAAGAAAGGGAAGAAAAGGTGAAACAAACAAAAACAAAACCCCCCCAAACATACAGGGCCTCTTTTAAATAAAAGGTACCAATGGTGCTCCTCTTAATGGCTGTCAATAATTCAACTGAACAATTGAACCATCTTTTTTCACATAGTCTCAGATTCCTCCTCATTTTACATTCAGTACTCCTTCTGATATACATGCTGAACCATGTCTCTCCATTTCAACACTAAGTTGAATAAGTTTTGTACATTGTCAGATGAAGGAATCAAGACTTTTAAGAGTCAATAAAACAGTTTATAGTTTAACGCTGCGTTCATATCACATGGGATTGATGGTAGAGATGAGAAAGATTTAATGTTAACATGTTGCCAGGATTCAAATCACTGTATGATAACTGAGCTGGACATGTAAGAATTTAAACTACTGCGCTTTGGAAAAATACACGTCCAATAAATTTCACATTAAACAGACTTTGGCTGATGTGAGACGTTCATGTTTACTTGGTTTTCAGTCACTTGTGTGTTATAGAGAGCCAGGTCAGATATCAGTTCCCCTGTTGTTACGACTTGTGTTGACATGAAAAGTTTTATTAGTGAGAAATTGTAAACATGCCAACGCTGATATGATGTGACAGCGTACTGTATCACGCCTGCCAGCTGATTGTATGGGCTCAGCTCGTGATCTCCACGTGTAGGACCGACTAGGCGTTACTACTTTATGAGACTAATCATCACATAAACAGTATCAGCACTTCACTCACATACAACACGACTTCTTTACAAGCTTCTAATGATGCTAAATATCTCTTGAACCCTCCTGTTGTCCTCAAGTCAACGAAGGACAGGAGGAAGGAAGGAAGGAAGGAAGGAGGAAAGAAAGGAGTAAGGAGGGAGGGAGGGAGGAAAAGAGGAAGGAAGGAGAGAAGGATTGGAGGAAGGAAGGAAGGAAGCAAGGAAGGGAGGGAGGAAATAAGGAAAGAAGGAAGGGAGGAAGGAAAGGTGGAAGGAGGGACAGGAGGAAGGAAGGAAATAAGGAAAGAAACGAGTAAGGAGGGAGGGAAAGAGGAAGGAAGGAAGGAAGAAAGGAAGGAAGGAAGGAAATGAGTAAGGAGGGAGGGAGGGAGGGAGGGAGGAAAAGAGGAAGGACGGAAGGAAGGCAGGAAGAGAGAAAAGTATGGAAGGAGGACAGAACAAAGAAAGAGGGAAGGAGGGGAAGAACATAGGAAAAATTAAAGAAAGAAAGGAAGGAAGGAAGGAAGGAAGAAAGGAAAGAAGGAACAGTCAAAAGAGATGGGGTCAATTTGACCCGGGAGGACGACAGGAGGGTTAAGAAGAACTATTTGCTTTAACCCATTATATCAGTTTCTATTGTTGTATGGATTATATTCTGGATTCAAATGATCTTCCTCATAAATCGTCTCACAGCCGTAATGTCAGCTCTGCAGAGAGCCAGCCCAAATATTTCCGGGACTATAAAACACATTTTGACATTTTAATGATAAGAAATTCAATTTGACTGGATAAAAGACAGGAAAGTTAACATGGTTTGACTTTCTTATGGCAGGTATTGAAATGATATTTTTACTTCATATTTCAAAGCTGTCAGGAAACACTTTAAAGCTTTTCATGTTTTTCATTCAATTCATAAAAAAGGTGACATGTTTTGATATTTTAGGCCCATTGGATAATACATTAATGTCAAAATGTACAATTTTAGATGTGAATTACTTTTTTTGTCTTATTTTATTTTCCATATTTGTACAGTATGAATGTTTTCTAATTATTCTGATTTCTTTTTTTCCCCTCATGCTCTATGTCAGAGGTGTCAAACTCATTTTCATTCAAGGGCCACATACACCCCAATTTGATCTCATGTGGGCCGGACCACTAAAAAGATGGAAGGAAGGAGGGAAGAAAAAAAGGAACGAAAAGGAGACAGGAAAGAAAGATGGAAGGAAGGAGGGAGGGAGGGAAGAAAGATATGATGAACGGACAGAAAGATGGATGGAAAAAAGGAAAGAAGGACAGAAGAACATGAAAAAGAAAGTACGGAAAGATGGAACGAAGGATAAAATGAACGAAAAGAAGACAGGAAGGAAAGAAAGGGAGGAAGGACAGATGGAAGGAGGGAGGGAGGGAAGAAAGGGACGAAGGAGAGATGGAAGGACAGAAGGAAGTAAGGAAGGAGGGATGAAAAAAGAGACAGGAAAGAAAGATGCAAGGAAGGAGGGAGGGAAGATATGATGGACGGACAGAATGAATGAAGGATGCAAGAAAGAAAAGAAGTACAGATGGAAGGGTAAAAGGAATGAAGGAAGGAAAGAAAGGGAGGAAGGAAATATGGAATGAAGGAGGCAGGGAAGTGGGCCGGATTGGACTCCTCAGCGGGCCGGTTCTGGCCCACGGGCCGCATGTTTGACACCCCTGCTCTATATCTAGTCTATGTTCATGCATATGAGTGTGCACATAAACTATGTCCAGAAAAGTCTAAATAAAGTTTAAATAAATGTAGATGAATGTGTGAAGCTTTTTTTAGTGACACCGTTTCACAGTTTCCTGTCCTCTCTGGTTGTACCTGACGTGGCGGATGTGTGAGAGCAGCATGGTGAGGTGTCCGAGCCGCAGAGTCTGCTGCTGGGTCGACAAGCCCATTTTGGAAATGACCCAGACCAGAGCATCGATCACTGAGTCCAGCAGACGCAGCAGCTTGTTCCTGCTCTCCAGCTCCTCGGCTGTCTGCGGGGAGCTCGTACACAAATCTGCAAGAAAGAGCACAGCAACACCTCACAGTTAGCTTTTCTTTATATTATAGGTTAAGGCTGCTCAATTAATCGAAATCGTGATTAGGATTTTGGGGCTCAAAACTAATAAAATCGAGGGGAAACGATTTTTAATAATAATGAGATAGCGCTCAGTAACAAAGGTTTTATTTTGAAAAGCTTAGACAGGAAGCCGCTGCAGCTCCGTTAGTTTACCAGAAGCTGAAACACAGTGAAATGTTTTAACTGTAAAAAATAAAAGTGCAGAGTTTCCAGCCTGCGTCAGACGATGCTGAGTTTACTGACTAATTATTAAAAACCAGGAAGTGATGTGTGAACTATCGTCATGGTAACCAGCTCAGTTCTAATATCTCTGCACATTTTCTGCTGTGTGTTGCGTTAAGCGGCAGATAAAAGGCTGCTGCTGGGAGAGAAAATTAATTAAGCCGAATGGACATGAAATGCAGCATGTTTCTAAAGTTTAAGAACAATCGTTTTAATAATCGTGATTTCAATTTTGACCCAAATAATCATGATTATGATTATAGGATTATTATAGGTTGATTAATAGCCAATCAATCAATTACTGTATAGCCTCAGTTACAAAGCTCCAAAAAGGTTCTTCTAAAATGCACTAAACATCATGTAAGACAATTTTGCACAACTTCTTTTTCTAGCATTTTGTCTCTGAATTGAATTACATTGGGTCAAAATTCTCTAAATACTTCCACTCCTGCCATCAGCCTTAAAAGACTACAAGATTCATTCAACACTTCACAGTATAACAGTGTTGGGTAAGATTATGAATATCTGCTGAAAATGTCACTAAAGCAGAAGCTGACATTAACACAGGTCAATTAAAAAAAACATCACTTGTAAAACATCTGGCATAAATCCTGTTCCTCAAGAAGAACCCTTAATGAAACACTAGAGGACAGCAGAGAGGCGACGCTGCTGTACATCACCTTGTCCCCTCACCACCGGGACCAAAAGGGACAGACAGAGCCGGTTGACCCAGTTGACCCATGTGTTCACATCGATAAATCCTAAAATCTCCTCCCCTGTTCTCTTGACGTTACAGACTGTGTTTCACTTCTTACACAACTTGTACTTTTTTCGACCCGAGCCGCAGTGGAGCAGAGTCAACAGAGGGAGCAGAGTCTGGCAGATGAGCCTGTGTGAACTTGTGTATGTGTGTGTGTGTGTGTGTGTGTGTGTGTGTGTGTGTGTGTGTGTGTGTGTGTGTGTGTGTGTGTGTGTGTGTGTGTGTGTGTGTGTGTGTGGGAGGGAACTTTATTAAACTCTGTGAGGACATGCAGCGAGGTCAGTAACCTCAATGAATCCTGTACAGTGACTGCTACTGCTGCTGGTAGTGTTGGTGGTAGTGGTGATGGTGGTGATGGTGGTGTTGATGATGGTGATGTTGGTGTTAGTGTTGGTGGTGTTGGTGGTAGTGATGGTGTTGGTGGTGCTGTTGGTAGTAGTGTTGGTGCTGGTGGTGTTGGTGGTGTTGGTAGTGGTGGTGTTGGTGATGTTAGTGTTGGTGGTGTTGGTACTGTTGGTGTTGGTGCTGGTGGTGGTGTTGGTGGTAGTGCTGTTGGTGCTGCTACTGGTGGTGGTGGTAGTGTTGGTGCTATTGATAGTGGTGTTGGTAGTAGTGGTAGTGGTGGTGCTATTGGTAGTGGTGTTGGTAGTAGTGGTAGTGGTGGTGCTATTGGTAGTGTTGGTGGTGGTGTTGGTGCTAATGGTAGTGGTGTTGGTAGTGGTGTTGGTAGTAGTGGTAGTGGTGTTGGTAGTAGTGGTAGTGGTGGTGCTATTGGTAGTGGTGTTGGTAGTAGTGGTAGTGGTGTTGGTAGTAGTGGTAGTGGTGGTGCTATTGGTAGTGGTGTTGGTAGTAGTGGTAGTGGTGGTGCTATTGGTAGTGTTGGTGGTGGTGTTGGTGCTAATGGTAGTGTTGGTGGTGGTGTTGGTGCTATTGGTAGTGTTGGTGTTGGTGGTGTTGGTAGTAGTGGTAGTGGTGGTGCTATTGGTAGTGATGGTGTTGGTGCTATTGGTAGTGGTGTTGGTAGTAGTGGTAGTGGTGCTATTGGTAGTGTTGGTGGTGGTGTTGGTGCTATTGGTAGTGGTGTTGGTAGTAGTGGTAGTGGTGGTGCTATTGGTAGTGGTGTTGGTAGTAGTGGTAGTGCTATTGGTAGTGGTGTTGGTAGTAGTGGTAGTGGTAGTGGTGTTGGTGCTATTGGTAGTGGTGGTGCTATTGGTGCTATTGGTAGTGGTGTTGGTGGTGTTGGTAGTAGTAGTGGGTGAGGACTGGGAGAGGACATTTTGACCGCTGGATACACATGAAAGCTTCAAAACAATAAAACTCCATCTTCACAGGTCATTTAATCTCCAGTTTCATTCAGACTAGTAGAACCTTCTGCCAGACAAAGCTTCAGTGGGAGGATGAGCTACACTTTTAAAGACGTTACAGATAAAAAAAAAACACATCCAAAGGTTAGTGTAGTGTAACCCTGACGTACAATACTTAACCCTCCTGTTGTGCTCCCGGGTCAAATTGACCCATCTGTTTTGACTCTTCCTTCCTTCCCTCCTTCCTTCCTTCCCTTCTTTCCTCCCTCCCTCCTTTCCTCCCTCCTTTCCCCCTCCTTTCTTCCTTCCTTCCTTCCTCCCTCCTTCCTACCTTCTTTCCTTCCTCCGTCCTTCCTTCCTCCCTTCCTTCTCTCCTCTGTCCTTCTTTCCTTCCTTCCTCCCACCCTCCTACCTTATTTCCTCCCACCCTCCTTCTTTACTTACTTCTTTCCTCCGTCCTTCCTTCCTTCCTTCCTTCCTTATTTCCTTTCCTCCCTTCCTTCCTTCCTCCATCCCCCTTTCTTCCTTCCCTCCTTCCTCCCTCCCTCCCTCCCTCCTGTCTTTCCTTATTTCCTTGACTCGAACACAACAGGAGGGTTAAAAGCCTTTTATTGGCAAGTTCAACCATTGCATCACTTGACATCACTGAGGTACAAAAAAAAAAAAAAAAAAAAAGAAAACCCTGAAAGTACTCGATGTTCATCTCTGCCAAGGTAACCAAATCTTTAAAAGACGTCATCTTAATCCCAAATATTTAGACGTTTCTAATTGTGTTTTGTGTGAAAATACACGGAGTGAAAAACATTCCTACTGATTTACTGAGAATATCTAAAGAATGGGAATATTTAGGATTTGGATAAAAGTCAGATATGCATAATTTAAGTGATTCAGACTTGGGTGAATATAGAAATTTTCATTAGTTTCAGTTTCTTTTTTTTCTCCAGGTTAGTTTTAGTTTAACAAGTGATTAAGTAGTTTTATTTTTATTTTGAGGAATTGGCTTATTTTTAGTTTTTCAGGTATTAGGAGGAAATACTTGATTTGAAGAAGCTGAAAAGGATGAAAGGATGCATTACACCAAATATGATTTAACCAAATCATTGTTTATTAAAAAGGTAGCATATTGTGCAAAAAGCTATTTTATTATTATTTTATTTGTTAACCAGTAACTCAAACCACAGCAGAGCTCAGTAATTACCACCTCTGGTCTGTTTTAATAACCAGAATGAAGCTGATAGGGTTAGGGTTAGTTTTTATATATATTTCAGTTAACACAATTATTTCTTCACAGCTAGTTTTAGTTTTATTCCTAGTTTTAGTTAACTATAATATTTCTGCTTCAGCCTGCTCTGCATAGTTTTTTTTTTTTTACAGCAGTCACAACATGACATCACCTCGTCGCCCACGTCCATAAACAGCTGTAATCTTTATTGCTGAAGTCGTTCACGTTTTCCACTCGTGTATTTAAGATCTGATATGGGCTCAAATGAGTACAGATGTCTTTAAAGTCGACATTTCCAGTAAAGAATGAGGAAACAAACCCACAGTAGAGCTCAGTAATTATCACCTGGAGCTAAATCAATAGCAAAACATTAAAGCTGGTTTTATGTTTCCTTTTAGTTTGTTTTGCATTGTTTATTGTAGTTTATTGTATTAGGTTTTTATTTGTATTTCAGTTAACAAAATTATATTTTCACAGCTAGTTTTAGTCTTAGTTTTCATTAATTATAATATTCATGGCTACTGAATTGTGGCTTTTCAAGTAGACGCCATCAGATTGTACAAAAATGCACAAGAGTCAATATGATATGTGTGTGTAAATTTGGTTTCAGTAGCTCTTTGCATTAAATAATAATAATGGTCATTTGTGAAGAATAGTAGCAACCAAGAAAAGGATGAGCAGGGTTGAGCTGTAGTAGTCTGCTCCATTTGGGATCCCCAAAATAACGAACCAATCTGCTATCGAGCCTTTCCTCTTCTCACTCTTCTGTAGCAATAAGCAATCCAGTAAAAATCTGATGGAAGTCCTCTGCTTCTTGTTTCAGTCAGCCAGTGCTGATTGATGCTTTTACAGGTTAAACTGAGAAACATCACCGGTGATAGATTATATCAACTGTAGTTTTTCCCATAATGGCTAAAATGACACTTTTTCACTGTTGTCTGGTTAATGTGTTCTCCGCTCCTGCTGTCTCTACTCAGCCAACTGCTCTGCCTTTGACTGACACTTAAATACTCACACACTCATTAAGCCGTCTAGTAATTGTGTCTGTTTTTTTTTTTTATGTTCCCAGACACAAATACGCCTGCTGCACCTCTGTTTAACCCTGCTGTGGAGAAGCTTCGTAATGCCTGATTTGGTCAGATATCCTGCAAACTAACAGATTCACTAACAGACCTAAACATAGGACCAAAAACCTCAAAGTGGGACTGAATATACAGGAGGCAATGCAATGATTTTGATATTTTGAGGAGGTCTTATGGCTATCAGGTCAAAGAGCATCCATATATTCTGATTTTGGGTTGTAAGATAATTGAAATAACTAGTTTGGTTTTCTCTCTGGTCAGATCTGGTTTATAATGTGTGGCAGGTATGTGACAGCTGTCATTGACCTATGAAGTTCCAGATTACTGTTTTAGTAACCACAACAAAAGCAGAGGAACGAACTGATCCGGGTTATTCAAGGACCAAAAACACTGATTGGATAAGGATAGACCAGGAGAATTTATTGGTCACTGCAAACCAACTCATCCGTCTCAGAGGAAATGAAGTGAAGACTGCGGTAAAGACTCACTGGAGTTGAGGAGGATCATGGCCTTGAGACAGACGTACTCCTCCCTCTGCAGCTTCAGCTCGCGGAACCGAGACGTGGCTGCCAGCAGCATGTCGAAAATCTCCATGATGCCCTCCACGCACTGTCCCTCCTCCCTGCGGGGGGGGAGAGGGAGGGAGAGAGAGAGAGAGAGAGAGAGAGAGAGAGAGAGAGAGAGAGAGAGAGAGAGAGAGAGAGAGAGAGAGAGAGAGAGAGAGAGAGAGAGAGAGAGAGAGAGAGAGAGAGAGAGAGAGAGAGAGAGAGAGAGAGATTCAAATTAAAGGTGGGATTTGTTTTTAAAAAGCACACGAGAGAGGAAGGGGTAAAGATGGAAATACAAAGAGAAAGAAAGAAAGAATAGGATGAAGATGGTAATAGAGAAGGGACAGAGGCATCAGGATGAATAAAATATGGATGAAAAGTGAAAAAAGAGAGAAATAGAAAGATACGGGTAAGGAATGAAAGATGAAAAGGCAAAAGGTATTGAACAGAGCTGGAAAGGTAACGAAAACTGACATGACGGCTCTCTAACTGACCTAGTTTTAGTCAGATTGATACTTTTGATAAATTCATACAGAAAGAAAATGAAAATGCTGCTGCTGAGATTTCGATTATAAATGCAAAAAAAAAAAAATATCCCAAACTCAACAGAGTCGTTAAAGCTGTGATGCAAATTTATGCGCTGAACCGGAGACAGGGGACTTATTAAATTCCTCACATTAGTTCCTCCAACAATATACTAAAGTGTTGATTGGTTACTGACAAAAACATGAACTTTGGACCTGTTATCTTCTAAAAACATTGCACCTCCAAACTTGACACATTTGGTTATTTGAGTTAGGAACAGCAGACCGGGTAATTCACACCGTGGCAGCTTTTTTTTTTTTTTTGGTTCAAAACACTTGAAAATCAGCCTCCTCTGTGAAATCTTTCATCTTTAGTACCTTTAAAAGAAAGAGCGAGTAAAGAACCACAAGGGTAATAACGTGAAAATGTGTCGGTGAAGGAAGCGTGTAAATGAGAATGAGAATGAGAATGAAAGGAGTTTTTTTTTAAAAGAGTCAATTAGATGGAGGAAATTAGACTCTTTTTAGCTTTCAGGCTTTGTTCGGGATGCTTGTTGAGTGAGTCGATGGGATTTGAATCCAGGATGTTTTTCTCAGCTGTCCAAGGAGAAAGGGCTACTTCAGGCTAACCGAGACCACTCAACAGAGAAAAGTGAGGCTGTGTTATGAGAACACGTCAAGGCTAACTTAAGCCTATAGTGATAGTTTCCGTGGTAGTGTGGGAAAGAAAGGTCAAACACTAAACTCAATCCATCAGTCCTGTAGATTTAGTGGAAGACTCTTTTTCTATATTCTTGCATTCATTTACACTCTCTCTCTATTTTTACACCACATGTTTTAATCCGCCATTGAAAATAGTTCCCAACAAATGCATTATTTTCACTACTTTGATTGCTTTTGCTAAAAAACTACAGTCAACATGTTTTAGAATTTTTTTTTTTTTTCCAACATTATATTTATTGAAAGTTTTTCAGGAAGCTTACACATCACATACATAAAAACCATAGACTGTATAAAAGAAATGGATGTAACATCCGTGACGTCACCCATTGGTTTGTGGACTGCTGCTCGGAAGCCAATAGTTTTCGAATCTGGGCAGCGCCATCTTGAAAATTTCAGGTGCATGCTGGGAAAAATAAAAACACGGATTCTACTTATATGGGCATGAGGCGGGGCGGGCCATGGGCGGAGCGGGGAGGTTGCTATGGTTGCGAGGGCTGGATCTCGAGGACATTGGTCAATCAACCTGTCAATCAGGACGTAGCCACGCCCTAATGCATACCCTGCTTTATCGTCACATATAAAATCAAGGAGGCCAAAATGTCCCAAATGAACATCATACTGCATTGAAGAAGGCTTTAAACTAGCGATTGAGACCATAAACACATTTTGAAAACGTTTACTGAGGTTAGAAATCAAGTGAGAAGTTGGTGAATTCTCCATTGACTTGTATAGAGACGGTCGCCCCCCGGTGGCCTTTTGATAGAATGCAGTTCTAAGTTACTTCCGTGTTGGCCTCATTTCAGAGGACCAGAACTCCCCGCCTGATACAAACACACCATATCAACATATGCAAACTGACCAACATTACATAAGAACATCTTCTCAGACAAATACAATTATAGATATGAAGGACAATTAGGGGGTTTTCCTTTTCTTTCTCAATTTCATCGCTAATTCAGCTATCATGTACATCAGTTTTAATCACTCTCTACATCCTCCGTTAGATCTAACCTTTTTATAAATACAGTAAAAGATTTCCATATTTTTTCAAACAAACCTTACCTCCCTTATTCTTTCAAGAGGCAAGGTGAAGAGTATTTGTCTGGCCCAAAAAGTAATACTTAGATTACAAGTATTTTTTTCCAAAACATTGCAATTGATCTCTTAGTGTGCAGAAGACAAAGATTTATCAGCGTTGGTTCACGCTTAAGGCACGTGTGATCTTTTGGATACAGTCCTAAAATAAAGAAACCAGGGTCCATATGAATCTCTTTTGATGTAATTTTAGAAATGTTTTTTAATAATTAAACCACACACACACCCACACACACTTTATTACCTGTACAATCTAATGTAATCTATTACAGCTCAATTAAGGTCATAGTTTGATGGATACTGGAATGCCTTATCTTTAAATGTTGCTAATATTTTACCCCTCTCATGTATGTTAATGGAGTGGACAAAATATTAGGATCATCATCAAATATAATGGGATTTATTTGCATTCACAGAAAAATATAAAACACCACCAGTCTAATATATATATATATAATAGCTTTCTATAATAATAATAATTTACAATATAGTGCTCCTAAAACAGAGAGGAGTGGGGGTTTATGCTGCAGAGAGCAAGAACGTGATCAGGGAATTTTTATTGTAATCTACCAATCCAGGTCAATTTACTTTATCACTTCTCTTTTTATTACATATAAAAATATGTCAACACGATAGTCTCGTGGCATTTCATGGCGTTCAACCCTTTTCTGGTTAATTATTGGTCGACATATTCTACCGACACATCTGTGATAAGCTAAGAATGTCCAAAAGGGGTTAGGGTAAAAATTAAGAGTGGTGTAGCAAAACATGACACGTTTAAACTCACATTCAACCATAAATAAGTATTTAAAAATACATTTAAAAAGGCTTTGTAACGCTTTGAGACATGTGATTGGGTTTATAGATGTCGCATTTGGTCATTCCTGCTGCTGCATATTGACTGTCATCATTTCTCTGCAATTCAAACACCTAAAAGAACTATTCATTACCCACAAATGTCCCTATACAGCAAATAACTTTAGCTTACTATAGCTTTATTCCAGCTCATCAGGAAACCTCAAACACTGGTAAAAAAAAAAAAAAAAAAAGGTGCAGCCTGTTAACTGTGAATTAAAAAAAAAAAGAAAAAAGAAACAGCCGACCGTCGCCTGGACAAAGTTGAAGGTCAGAGCAGGAGGGAACGCGGAGTGATAAAAGATTTTTTTTTTGGCAAAGAAAAAGAGCCGGCGGTCCAGAAGAATCAGTGATATATCTGCAGCAAACGCCGCTGATATCTTTACGGTTTCAAGGTCTGTGAGTGAACTCCCTGTTTATTGTGTGATGTCCACTCGTCATCACAGTGTAACAATGTGGGAAGATTACACCGTTACCAACATCAGGGTTGTGGAAAACACATGGCAGCTGCACACGAGACTCATATTCAAAACATCAGAGGGTCACTTATAGTCAAGGGAGTCAAGGACCGGAAATACTTCTAAATAATGACTGCAGCCTTTATTTAACTTTATTTCTGTCAACTTTTGCTATGATTTCATTATATTCGTATTTCATTATATATTTTATATACATATTTTATTAATTTATTTATTTATTTTAAATTCTATTTCATTTTATTTATTTTTATAATTATTTATGTATTTATTTACTTTTATTTTCTATTATTATTTTATCTTAGTTGGTTGTTTATATGTATATACGCCTATATATGGACGTATGGAATATATATTTATTTTTATGTGCATATATATGTAATTTTTTAATTTATTTTTTCCTCTCTTTCTTTCTTCTCTTCTGCATTTTGTATGTTTATGCCTTTCCTTAAAACAAAATAAAACACTTGATCCCAAAAAAAAACTTTATTTCTGTCACAGTTCGGCTTTACACGATCAGGATTTTTGGGGGCGATCACGTCTTCTTTGTCCACGCTCCTTTTCTTAAACTCATGTTCTTTATTGGCTCTCACAAATTACATAAAATGCAAAATATCGGCCAAGCCGATATAGCCAATCAGATCGGCGAAAAGCCTAGTCACAGTCATCTCCTACTGTTTTGGTGAAATGAGTATTTAGATATTTTACAGATGGTGATGAGTATGGTAAACTTAAGCAATTAACTCTCTGTATGTATAAAAATGCTGAGATGGTCACGTTTTGGCTAATTTAACATCTATGGGAGATTTTGGACCAATATGTTAGACAGCACTCTTCATCATCATCATCATCAAAACAATAAATGAGGTAATATATTTTATAAGAATGGTGTTTATACGTCCAGTAGAGTCCAGAGACTTCACCCAACACCTTACCAAAACACTTAATGGTGTTTTTTTCCCTTTAATTTGTGAATAAGACGATTTATTAGAAACAATAGCTGATTGTAGTGGAGTAAAGAGTGTAATATTTCTTCCTTAAATGCAGCATTAAGAAGCATAAAGTGGAAATTATCATGTTAAATATACAGTTAAGAAGCTGCAAAAACACCAAATGTACAAGAGCTCATCTCAACTCATCATGCCTAGACTGCAGATTTAAATAAATAATTCAATAAAGTCATGCACATAAAAACAATGAACAGAAAGCCAACAAAAGCGAACAAGCATGTGGGAGTGAAGACAAGAAAAAGTCTTTGCCAAGGTCATGTCTTGTAAATATGTGAATGATATCCCCATGAACAACTTCCTAAGCACCTAACAGTCATACAACAACAGTTTCTAAGATCAGGTCCAAGTTATGTTCTGTCTTATTTGGAAGGAAATTAAATATTTGTAGTGTATTGAGGACAGTGATGGGTCTATTTCAACTCCAAACAAAGCAACACAGGAGATTACTAAAAGTCTTATGTCTGTGTTTTCAATCATAAATAAGTCTTGCACTGTTAAAAAAAAAAAGAAGAAAAAGTTGCTTCCTCACCTGTTGAGTTTGAAGTCTGGAGAGAAGATGAGTTTTCCAGGATGATCCACAGACCTCCACATCAGGCCCAGCATCAGGATCTCCAGCCAGCAGCACTTCAGCAGGTGGATCTGATCTGCTAGACTCAACTCTACAAAGCCTGAAGACACAAATGGTTTCACATTCGAGCTTGAATTAAAATGTATTTTCTGTTCATCATTACACTGTGCATTAAAGGAATAATTCACCTAAAAATGAAAGCAGTTTGATTAGAGACTCCAAATGTCTGATAATCCAAAAATACCAGGGGTCAAAAAATGATTTACAGTTGACATGCTCCACCAAAAAAATTGCTTTTCCCTCCAAAACAAAAACTATTTATGCCAACTTTGTTTCATCAGGAATCCAGAAAATGACTAGGGAAGGTTAAAGGTTATGTGCTGAGGCAATCAAACAAATGAACACACTGTGCAAGCTTTAAAATGACATAGCAGATGTTACTGGTGGCATTTTTTCCTCTTTTGGACTTTTTCTTCTAGTGTCTCCTTTCTTGTATCCTCTCTAATTATTAAAGTTAGAACAAAAACAATGAAGAAATGCAAATAACTCGACTGCAGATTTGAGTTTCATAGATGATAATTCATTCACATATCCAGTACATGAAAACATCTGCATCTTATTCACAAAGTAACACAGAAAACTGAACAGCTGTTGTAGGGAGGTGCACTTTATCTGCAGGTCTGATACTCACTAAATAAAACTATTGCACTCTTAAAGCTTCAAAGCAGTTTCCATCACTTCAACAGACAAAAGCTGCTTTCTGTCTGGTTTCAAAAGGTGGTCGAGTCACACAGGTGACACTCATCAGTCACATGATAAACACTTTTGATGAGAGGCAGAGGCTGCATCCCATTTCTTTTCTGCACTTTCACACTTGATCTTTCCCCTTCTGACTGTCTGAATGTGAAACTAGAATCTAAATACAAAATTCACTCTTTAAAAAGTGGATGTCAAAACCTCTTTTCTACATTTTTTAGCATCAAAGTAATCTATACCACCTTCTGAATACGCCAAGAATATAGAGAGGCAATGCAACATTACTACAGGTACCACTGTTCAGTATACATGTCAACAAAAAGAGGAAAAACGTTAACAAGCAAACTCATAACTGATCATGTCTTGCCGCTCCTCTCAGCTGTTGTGTCTCCAGCAGAGTAGCACCCAGATAGGACCCACCGGACTCTGGCGGTGACGTCACAGAGGTGACTCACCGAAAACATAACCGAGAAAACGACAACGAGGAGATAAACACTGTTTCTAGTTTGTGTGTCCGTGTACATGGCGGTGGACGACGCTATGAACTTGTTAGCAACGGTTAGCAGGCGACGGTTAGCCGCGGTTAGCGACCCACCATAGGCGACCCAGGAGTCTAGCGTGTTGTTGTTGTTAAACGTCATCAAGCGCGTGCCGGTAAACGTCCCATGCTGCGTTCAAGCACATTCGGAAATGCTGAAGCCAACAGAACAAACACCGGTTCTAAAACCCCGATACCGATACTATCCTTAGTACATAACATTGTTTTAATTGTATGTTTTAATGTTTCCCATTTATAATGTTTAATATATTGTTTTTATGTAAAGCACATAGAGTTGCCCCTATGTATGAAATGCGTTATAGAAATAAAGCTGCATGGCCTTAAATTAAAAGTCTCATGTTACAAAACCACTGTCACGTCTCACTGTGCTTTGTTAATTTAAATAGAAATTGGAAATTCAGAATATGGTTTATTCTTCTTGAACAAAGTATACAAGACTATTTTACAAAATGTCAGAATAATAAATAAACTCCTTGATTTTTTTGCCTCAAAAATGGAAAACACAAGACAATATTAAAGGTTTTGGAAATGTTTTTTTCTGGGTGTTTCTATACAGAACACGAAGATATGAAGCTAAAACTCTTCTCTTCTAACTCACGATAAGAAACTGTAAATTAAGTTTTTAAAGAAATCTACAACGAAACAGTAACTCTGCACCTCTGTACCTTTAAAATGTTCAACAAGTCCAACAACACCTTGCTCACCTGTCCTTGCTGTCTTGGGTCTTTTATGAAAAACAGACAAAGCACACTCATTTTCACTTGTCTAAGTGAAGAAAAAAAAAACACAGAAAAACGGAGTCTTTGTGAACTCCTCGCATTATCACCTCTCCCTGGAAGTTACCTGCTGAGCCGAACACTAGCTGAGGAGAGTAAGAGGAGAGAAAAGGAAAAAGAAAGAACATCAGGAACATATAATAGAAAGTAGGGAAGGAAAAAAAAGAAAAAAGAAATTCAATAATTGCAGTCTATAATTTTAGACATATTCTGATTAGAGGTTACTATGTTCTATGCATGAGTCTAAATCTGTCTGGTTTGTTTATAGATCCGTCTCATGCGACGTCTCAGATGCTGGTATGAATGACGTGTGGATGATGTGTTTACTGCAGCCTCAGGTTTGTTTTTAGTGTAACTCTCAGTCTTTTTTCTTTTTTTTCCCCAGGCGTTCACTAAGCCTGACTTCCACACACTGTTGATGGTGATAAAGCCAAACTGCTTCCATTGACCCAGGATCTCAGCTGTGAGCACATGAGCTTAGTGTTTACACTAATCTTAACCTTGAAATGGCTCTTTTACTCAACAAGGCTGTGCAGAGTGTCCCTGTGTCTTATTAGATCACATGTTAATTATACTGTTAAAAAAAGGGCTTAAAAGTCAAGTACAAAAGGAGAAAAAAGACTGAGATCTGACTGTTTAAGACTAAAATAATATGTGAATAGCCCACAGACTTTACATTGTTAGAACATTTTTTAATCGCTTTTCTTTGCTCCAGAAAGGTTTAACCAATATAAAACTTCCATTGGTTAAAAAAAATCATAATAAAAAAGTCATAATTGACCTTGTTTGCAGTTCGAGGTGTCCTGTCAACAGTTTTAGAGATGTCTCTTTTACAGTAGTGGTCTATGGAGGAAAACGCTTTTTGGGATGCAAGAGGATATTTTTGCTGCAATACCACAAGTGACCACCGGGACAAACTGGCTGCAAGGCTGAGCAGTGGCACCCTATCCAGCTCTTATAATACATGTATGGTTGCACTATGTTGAAGCCGCTGCCGTATTGGAACTGGGTTTTTTGAATTAGTGTGTTTTTCAAAAGGTCCAAAACTTTAAATGTCAACTTAAAAATGCTCAGCAACAATTCATTTTCTTTTTTAACTTTAACAAAAAATGAATACAACATTTTGGCACTGATCTGTTTCCACATATGACCGTCACAAGGCTGCATTCGAGAAAAGAAAAAGACCCAACATCCTCATGGTGAAGTAAAAAATAAGCACAAGACTGCGACAAGAAGCTAAAGATGTGAAGTCCTGCAGATAAACATGATACCTCTGTATTTTTGGTCTTACCTGGAATCTTTTTGGCCCAGCTGATCATGAGGACGAGCTCCTTGTCAGCCAGGTTGGTGAGTGACATCATCATGCTGGCTTCAGTGAACGGCTTCTTCATATCCTCCATGAGGTAGATCTCCGGGGGCTCGGCCTCCATGATGCGGGAGATGAACTCCTCCGGGCTCATGACCGAGTGGTGCGCTTGGTTGCCGTGAAGGTGCGGGGTGAGCGGGATTTGCGGTGCCTCTAGGTGGAGATGCCGCTGCCCGACTCGGACCAAACCCCTGCCTGTGGAAACCCGGGAATGAATTCCACCACGGCGATGTCGGGTTCCTCGGTAGCTGCAGCGTTCACGCCTCACACCTGGTGAACGAAGACAGCAAGACAAAGACCAGTTATGTCACTTCAACATTTTATGTAAGATGTAGGGCTGGGAGATTATGGCAAAAATCAAAATCACGATTAATTGAACTTTTAACCTCGATTACGATTAATGAACAATTATCTCCACCCTTGATGAATGATTATTTATTTTCACAGTTTCTTTTGTTTTGTATTTTACACTGCTGCCCTCACACATGTAGAAAGGGGGATGGAGGAAGGAAAGAAGGAGGGAGGGAGGAAGGAAGGACAGAAGGATGGAAGACAGGAGGATGGAGGAAGGAAAGAAAGAGAGAAGGAGGGAGGAAGGAAGGACCGAGGAAAGATGGAAGGTAAGAGGGAGGGAGGGAGGGAGGGAGGGAGGGAGGGAGGGAGAAAGGAAAAGAGGAAGGGAGGAAGGAAGGAAAGAAAGACAGAGGAAGGGAGGAAGGTGGGGGGAGAAAGAAAGGAAGAAAGGACAAAAGGATGGTAGAAAGGGGGATGGAGGGAGGAAGGAAGTAAGGAAGGAAGGAACAGTTAAAAAGATATACAACCTTTGCTGTCATGGCAACAGTGAACACCACGATTAACTGACATGAGCAAGATTAAGTCCCAGCCCTATGTAAGATGATGAAAAAATGTGATTAACAAACAGTTTTTAAAACAAGAGTATAACCTAAATCCATCCTTCAGCTTTCCTAAAAACCTTGGGAGCCTTAAGTAGAGCAAAATCAACCCAATAGCTCATCATCACTATACTAGTGATCATCACTGTCCAATACTCTTTTTTCTTACCCTCAACTGAGCCGCCTGGTTCCCAGTAAACAACAGGACCTCTTTAACCTATTTTAAAACACTTTCATAGTGCAAATAACGAACAGCACATACAGCAAATGGGCTTATATATTCAACGGGCCACGTCATGTTCCCATACTTCACAGATATCTAAAAAGGTCAACACAGCTGATGCAAAATTTCCTGGAAGTGCCTGCAGCCATAATTGCTGCTTTCAAGGACAGAAGGACGATATCTAGAATGAGCCAGACAAATCTACAAGGAATAAAAGACATTTATGAGTTTTTGAATTCTAGACATCAGCACAGTTGATTTGAGATTATTTTATTAGACGTCTCTTGAGTTGAATACACCCAGAACCCTTGATAAGTAGAGACTGAGGTGCAAACAAGTTCTACTCCAGAGGTGTCAAACTCATTTTCATTCAAGGGCCACATACAGACCAATTTGATCTCATGTGGGCCGGATCATTAAAAAGATGGAGGGAAAGAAGGAAGAAAGGAAGGAAATAAGAAGGGAAGGAAGGAAGACAGGCAAAAGGAAGGAAGGAAGAAAGGTAGGAAGGACAGATGGAAGGAAGGACAGATGGGAGGAAGGAAGGGAGGAAGGACAGATGGAAGGAAGGACAGAAGGAAGAAAGGGAGAAGGACAGATGGGAGGAAGGAAGGGAGGAAGGACAGATAGAAGGAAGGACAGAAGAAAGCAAGGGAGGAAGGACAGATGGAAGGAAGAAAGGGTGGAAGGACAGATGGGAGGAAGAAAGGGAGGAAGGACAGAAGAAAGAAGGGGAGGAAGGACAGAAGAAAGAAAGGGAGGAAGGGCAGATGGAAGGAAGGACAGATGGAAGGAAGGACAGATGGAAGGAAAGAAGGAAGAAAGAAAGGGAGGAAGGACAGATGGAAGGAAGGACCGATGAAGGAAAGAAGGAAGAAAGAAAGGGAGGAAAGAAGGAAGGAGAAAGGACAGATGGAAGGAAAAAAAGACAAGAAGGAACGTGGGCCGAAATGGGACCCCTCAGCGGGCCTGTTCTGGCCCACGGCCGCATGTTTGACGCCCCTCTTCTACTCTCTTCCATTTTGT
>NC_070593.1:3929160-3992846 GCF_027409825.1 Scomber japonicus
ACCCCTCAGCGGGCCTGTTCTGGCCCACGGGCCGCATGTTTGACACCCCTCTTCTACTCTCTTCCATTTTGTCAGAAGTCGCTCTTGAGAAAGACACTTGACAGTTCCCAGGTAGAAATGTGTGACTCAGCCATTAACGTTGCTGGAGGAGAGTCTGACTTTGTCTCTGTGCTGATACAAAAGGGTTCAATTTAAACTGAGGATGGGCAAAGAGAAAAAATCTTACTTTATTCCCCTTTCACTTTTACAGCTTCAGTTAGACTTGATGTTGTATTTTACACAGACAGAGGAGGTGTGGAGAGTAGTTCTGTTGGGTGTATTACATGCATTACAGCTGCTAGTAAGGAGTCAATTTGGTGGAAGTTTGGGAAATTGAGGGTCTTCAATCATTCACCTGCAGGTATCAGATAAAGGTGAGCATGTGGAGTGAGAATCCATCCATAAAGAATTACTGTAGTGTGTATGTTTATCACTCAAAATAAATAAGTAAATGAATAAAACACTGCAGGAATTCTTTATGGATGGATTTCCTTCTTTCTTTCTTCCTTCCTTCCTTCCTTCCTTCTCTCCTCCCTCCCTCCTTTCCTTCCTCCCTTCCTTCCTTCCTCTTTCTTTCCTCCTTCTCTCCTTCCCTTCTTTCTTCCTTCCTTCCTTCCTTCTCTCCCTTCTCCCTCCTTTCCTTCTTTCTTCCTCCCTCCCTCCCTCCCTCCTTCCTCCCTTCCTTCTTTCCTTTCCTCCCTTCCTTCTCTCCTTCCTCCTTCCCTCCTTTCCTTCCACTTTTACAGCTTCAGTTAGACTTGATGTTGTATTTTACACAGA
Source organism: Scomber japonicus (assembly GCF_027409825.1). Lineage (NCBI taxonomy): Eukaryota > Metazoa > Chordata > Actinopteri > Scombriformes > Scombridae > Scomber > Scomber japonicus. Next base: position 3,929,980 of record NC_070593.1, read on the forward strand.
CAGAGGAGGTGTGGAGAGTAGTTCTGTTGGGTGTATCACATGCATTACAGGTGCTAGTAAGGAGTCAATTTGGTGGAAGTTTGGGAAATTGAGGGTCTTCAATCATTCACCTGCAGGTATCAGATAAAGGTGAGCATGTGGAGTGAGAATCCATCCATAAAGAATTACTGCAGTGTGTATGTTTATCACTCAAAATAAATAAGTAAATGAATAAAATAGGTAAATTAAATTATAGCAAGGACGGTCTGAATGCAGTATAGTCAAATAGGAAGAAGGAAAGAAAAGGAGGAAGGAGGGAGGGAGGAAAGAAGGAAGGGAGGAAGAAGGAAGGAAGGAAGGAAGGAAGGAAGGAAGGAAGGAAGGAAGGAAGGAAGGAAGGGAGGGAGGGAGGAAGGAGAGGAGAGGAGAGGAGGAAAGAAGGTAGGAAGAAGGAAGAAGGAAGGAAGGAAGGAAGGAAGGAAGGAAGGAAGGAAGGAAGGAAGGAAGGAAGGAAGGGAGGGAGGAAGTATGGAAGGAGAGGAGAGGAGTGGAGAGGAGGAAAGAAGGTAGGAAGAAGGAAGGAAGGAAGGAAGGAAGGAGGGAGGGAGGGAGGGAGGGAGGAAATAAGGAAGGACAGAAGAAAGGAAGGAAGCAAGGAAGGGAGGGAGGAAGGATGGAAGGAGAGGAGGAAAGAAGGGAGGAGGAAGGAAGGAAAGGAGGAAGGAGGGAGGGAGGGAGGAAAAAAGGACAGAAGGAAGGAAGGAAGAAGGAAGGAAAGAAGGACAGAAGAAATGGAGGAAGGAAGGAAGGAAGAAGGACGGAAGGGAGGAAGGAAGAAGGAAAGCTGGAACACACACACACACACACACACACACACACACACACACACACACACACACACACACACACACACACACACACACACACACACACACACCCTCCTGGTGGACGTTATTGGGACTATACGCTGCCTGTGAGGAAGCCTGGAGACCCGGCTCAGGGCTCCACATCCTCTACACTTACGAGTTAAAAATAGAGTCTATTTAGGGAAGGGGGCTCTATTCAGGTATGCATTTATGTTATATTGTAATTGTAATTTGTAATTGATTGTATATTTATTTTAACATGGACCCCAGGAAGAGTAGCTGTTGCCTTGGTAACAGCTAATGGGGGATCCAAATAAACTAAACTAAACTGAACTGAACGGAGTGAGAAGCAGCACCCTTTGTAGTAAAGATAGTCGTGTGGTAAAGTGGAAATTAAATGTTTATGGAGTTAAAAGGTTTAATTGTCTGACATTTTCTACATTACATCATAACATTATTTATCAAAAAGTATCAGAATTTTTTAAAGGAAATTACAGATTAATTTTTGGTAAACTTTCATTATCATACAGTAGAAAGCATGATGATCCCACTTATTGTTATTTGATAGATTATGATTATTCTATTTATTAATGCCTCGAACACCAAACCCAAATTTCTGGACTTGTGATTTAACGCTCCTCTGTGTGTGTGTGTGTGTGTGTGTGTGTGTGTGTGTGTGTTCCAGCTTTCCTTCTTCCTTCCTCCCTTCCATCCTTCTTCCTCCCTTCCATCCTTCTTCCTTCCTTCCTTCCTCCATTTCTTCTGTCCTTCTTTCCTTCCTTCTTCTTTCCTTCCTTCCTTCCTTCCTTCCTTCTGTCCTTTTTTCCACCCACCCTCCCTCCCTCCTTCCTCCTTTCCTTCCTTCCTCCTCCCTCCTCCCTTCTTTCCTTCCTCCCTTCCTTCTTCCTCCCTTCCTTCTTTCCTCCCTTCCTTCCTTCCTTCTTCCTACCTTCTTTCCTCCTCTCCTCTCCTCTCCTTCCATCCTTCCTCCCTCCCTTCCTTGCTTCCTTCCTTCCTTCCTTCCTTCCTTCCTTCTTCCTACCTTCTTTCCTCCTCTCCTCTCCTCTCCTTCCATCCTTCCTCTCTTCCTTCCTTCCTTCCTTCTTCCTCCCTTCCTTCTTTCCTCCCTCCCTCCTTCCTCCTGTCCTTCCTTCTTCCTATTTGACTATACTGCATTCAGACCGTGTGTGTGTGTGTGTGTGTGTGTGTGTGTGTGTATCTGAAAAGGTGCAACTTTGGTCACTTTTAGAGGTGAAAAAAGAAAATAATACAACACCAAGCGTCTGGATTGTCAGATTTTTTTCCTTTTTCTACACATAGTAACTTTACAAAGCTGTACTCTGCCCCCCCCCCCAAAAAAAAAAAAAAGTTTTCACAAATGGAGCTTTTAGGAGATTTTGATTTTGTGCATTTTCATTCTTTCCCCCCTCTTTCTTTTCTTTTCACTTTCAATGCTTGAACTTTTGTGCTGCTTGTAACGTGACAAAACATCAAAGGCCCTGATTGTTGGGTGTCTTCTGAATAAAAGGTGAGTGCCTACCACACTTCATCATTCCCACTTCGTAGCATTTGCGTAGACGACAGGCCTGGCAGCTTTTACGCCGGTTCTTGTCGATAGTGCACTGGTTTGTAGCGGGGCAGATGTAGTCATTGTGTCCTAGAAAAAAAAAGGAAAAGAAAAGAAAGTCACACATTATTCCAGTGCTTATGATTGAGCTCTTTTAACCCACCTGTTGTCCTCCAGTCAAGGAAGGAAGGGAGGAAGGAAAGAAGGGAGGGAAGGAGGGAGGGAGGAAGGAAGGAAGAAAGGAAGGAAGGAAGGAAAGGAAGGGAGGAAGCGAGGAAGGTAGGGAGGAAAGAAGGAAGGAAGGAAGGAAGGAAGGAAAGGAGGGAGGGAGGGAGGAAGGGAGGGAGGAAAGAAGGACAGAAGGAAGGGAGGAAGGGAGGAAGCAAGGAAGGGAAGGAGGAAGGCTGGAAGGAAAGGAGGAAAGAAGAAGGGAGGAAAGAAGGACAGAAGGAAGGGATGAAGGAAGGAAGCCAGGAAGGGAGGGAGGAAGGCTAGAAGGAGAGGAGGAAAGAAGGAAGGGAGGAAGGAAAGGAGGAAGGGAGGAAGGAAAGGAGGAAGGAGGGAGGGAGGGAGGAAAGAAGGAAGGGGGAAGGAAAGAAGGAAGGAGAGGAGAGGAGGAAAGAAGGGCGGAAGAAGGAAGGAAAGGAGGGAGGGAGGAAAGAAGGAAGGTAGGAAGGAAGGAAGCAAGGAAGGGAGGAAAGAAGGAAGGACGGAAGAAGGAAGGAAGGAGAGGAGGAAAGAAGGGCGGAAGAAGGAAGGAAAGGAGGGAGGGAGGAAAGAAGGAAGGGCGGAAGAAGGAAGGAAGGAAGGAAGGACAGAAGGAAAGAGCAGTCAAAACAGTCGGGGTCATTTTGACCCGGGAGGACGACACAAAGGTCCTACCTTGGATACTCCTCTTAAAAAAAGCCTTGCACCCCTCGCAGGACCAGACGCCGTAGTGATACCCGGAGGCGTAGTCTTGGCACACGGCGCAGAAGTGCATGTCAGCTTTCCCCGCGGCGGATGAACACAACGAGTTAACGCCTTCCACTCCTCCTTCCTCTGATCTCTTCCCCATCAGCTTGTTACAGCTAATGATGGAACTGCAAGAAGCAAAACGCAGACACGCTGGTAAAAGGGACAACTTGACATTTGGGAAATTTTAGCCTGTCATTCACCTGCCATCGGTCTCCCAACAGCTACTCTGCTGCTGGAAACGTCTCCACAACTGGATTTCAGTCAACTGGGAGAAAACTGACGGTGCTCTTCATTGAAAGATAATGGAGACTTATATATATATAAATCTCCCAGCATCCATTTCCTTTCCTTTCTCCCTCCCTTCTTTCCTTCCTTCCTCCCTTCCTATTTTCCTTCCACCCTCCCTCCCTCCTTCCTTCGTTCCTTCTTAACTCCGTCATTCCTTCCTTCTTTCCTTTCCTCCCTCCTTCCTCCCTCATTTTCTTCCTTTTTCCTTCCTTTCTCCCTCCCTCCCTCCCTCCCTCCTTCTGTCGTTCCTTCTTTCCTCTGTCCTTCCTTCTTCTTTCCTTTCCTCCCTACCTCCCTCCGTCCTTTAATGTCTTATTCCTCCCTCCTTTCCTTCCTCCCTCATTTTCTTCCTTCTTCCTTCCTTCCTACCTCCCAGCATCCATTTCCTTTCCTTCCTTCCTCCCTTCCTCTTTTCCTTTCTCCCTCCCTTCTTTCCTTCCTTCCTCCCTTCCTATTTTCCTTCCTCCCTCCCTCCCTCCTTCCTTCGTTCCTTCTTAACTCCATCATTCCTTCCTTCTTTCCTTTCCTCCCTCCTTTCCTTCCTTCTTCCTCCCTCATTTTCTTCCTTTTTCCTTCCTTCCTCCCTTCCTATTTTCCTTACTCCCTCCCTCCCTCCTTCCTTCGTTCCTTCTTAACTTTGTCATTCCTTCCTTCTTTCCTTTCCTCCCTCCTTTCCTTCCTTCTTCCTCCCTCATTTTCTTCCTTTTTCCTTCCTTTCTCCCTCCCTCCCTCCTTCCGTCGTTCCTTCTTTCCTCTGTCCTTCCTTCTTCTTTCCTTTCCTCCCTACCTCCCTCCCTCCTTTAATGTCTTATTCCTCCCTCCTTTCCTTCCTCCTTCCTTCTTCCTCCCTCCCTCCTTTCTTTCCTTCCTTCTTCCTCCCTTCCATCCTTCCTTCCTTGACTCGAGGACAACAGGAGGGTTGATTGCATTAGAAGTGCATGAAAAAATGATGTAATCTAAAGATCTAAAAAAAACTTTCATTGTGGTTGCCATTATGACTATCAACTAGAGATCCTATAGCTGATGATGATAGTCACTAAGTATATATTTTAACTACAAGGAAGCAGACATAAATATTAAATCAAGTGTGGAGTGAGTCTTTAGTTCTGCTGTGATTCACCATATCATAATAAAATACTCACACATGAGGATCTTTAGGGAGTGAAAATAATGATGTTTTAGCCCTCCTGTTGTCTTCGAGTCAAGGAAGGAAGGGAGGAAGAAGGAAAGAAGGTAGGAGGGAGGGAGGGAAGGAAAGAAGGACAGAAGGAAGGAAGAAAGGAGGATTGAGGAAGGAAAGAAAGAAGGAAGGAGGGAGGGAGGAAAGGAAAGAAGGAGGGAGGGAGAAAGGAAGGACAGAAGGGAGGAAGGAAAGAAGGAAGGGAGGAAAGAGAGGAAGGATAGAAAGAGAGAAGGAAGAAGGGAGGAAGGACAGACGGAAGGAAGGAAGGAAGGAAGGAAAGAAGGAACAGTCAAAACAGACGGGTTAAGGTGTGACTAAGCTGTGGTTAATGTCTAGTTTACTTGTGTATATATATATGTAAAGATCATGGTTTGGGTTCAAATGATCACTGGAGTTTTCAAACTCATTAAAGATATGCAACCTTTGCTGTCATGGCAACAGTGAACACCACCATTAATTGACAAGATTAAGATTAGCAAGATTAAGTCGATTAGAGTTTCTAAATGTCGGATTGGATTATTTTTCCATTAATTGCCCGGCACTAGTATATGGTGTTTTTAATGCTCTCAGATGTAACAAAAAAAGGATCAAATTTTATCCTGAGCTGATATAAGGACTAGTAAAATGTTTAACTTTTAATAAAAAAGGTATTAGTCATTTCTTTCATTCATTTAGGAGACAAAAAAACATGATACTTATAACTCTTTTTTATAATTCTATTCATTTGATGGGACTTACTGCTCAGTGTCAGTAAACCTACCCGCTGGTGTTGATGCTGTGGGCTTTGGGCTCCAGCCAGGCTGTGTGTGGGTTGGGTTCGCTATAGACGAGAGGTTGAGGGCAGCGCAGGGGCAGCGAGGGCAAGTTGGGGTGATTGTGTGATGACCACAAGGGCGACGGGCTGAGGGGCGGGCACAGAGATGAAGGACTGTCAGTGACGGACGGCCGGGCGTAGCTCAGCACCGACGGGCTATAGAAGGTCACAGGTCCGTGTCCGTGGTTGTACTCGTGGCTACTGTCCGTGTACGGAGAGGGAATGCAGACAGTGTGGTTGTCCATGCCCAGAGGAGGGCTGTACATGCCGGGCAGCAGTCCTGGGGAGCTCAGCTTCTCAGAGATTTTGCTGGAGTCCACCTCGTGGAGCTGAAGCAGGGGTAGCGGGTCAACGTCCAGCCTGGGAGAGGAGGCCATCATGAGGCAATCTGCCATATGATGGCGACAATGGGGGTGAGTGTGATGAGCCAGCTGTCCTCTTAATGCATGTTTTACTGAGCAACAGTCCTGTGGCAGAGGAGGAGAGACATATAATATTATAGTTAAGATATTTAATACAACACTAATTAAATAATAATGTGAAGAGCAAAGACAAAAATAAAGTCAGAAAACATCTGTATGTTCAGGTGAAACAGGGTTTAACCTTCCTCCCTTCCTTCCTTCCTTCCTTCCGTCCCTCCCTCCCTCCCTCCTTCCCTCCCTCCCTCCCTCCTCTCTCTTTCCCCCTTCCTTATTTCCTTCCTCCATCCCCCTTTTCTTCCTTCCTTCTGTCCTTCCCTTCTTCCTTCCTTTCCTTCCTCTCTCCCTCCTTGTCTCTTTCTTTCCTCCCCCCTACGTTTCTCCCTTCCTTATTTCCTCTGTCCTTCTTTCCTTCCTTCCTCCCTTCCTTTTTCTGTTTTCCTTTGTCCCTCCTACCTTCCTTCCTTCCTTCCTTCCTTCCTTCCTCTGCCCTTCTTTCCTTCCTCCCTTCCTCTTTTCCTTTCTCCCTCCTACCTTCCTTCGTTCCTTCTTTCCTCCATCCTTCCTTTCCTTCCTTCCTTCCTTCCTTCCTTCCTTCCTTCCTTCCTTCCTTCCTTCCTCCCTCCCTCCCTCCCTCCCTCCTTTCCTTCCTCCCTCCTTTCCTTCCTCCCTCCCTCCCTCCCTCCTTTCCTTCCTTTCCTTCTTCCTCCCTTCCATCCTTCCTTCCTTGACTCGAGGGTTAACTGCATTAGAAGTGTATGAAAGATAATGTAATCTAAAAATCTAGTGATGAGAATGATATCCTGTTGTCTATCTGACACTGGTTCATCTGTGAGCTGCTCTTTAAAAACCAAAAGAAACATTAATAAATAAACATAAATAAAAAGGTGTCATGATCTGTTATTTAATGCACACAGCACTGCAGCCTTGTTAAAGCACTTTGTTTTCTGCAGCTCAGTTTGAACAGAAGAAGACTCAGAGATGATTCAAAAGTAGTAAATTCAAAAACTGTGCAGCTTTTCTAAAAAAGGAAGGAAAACAGACATTATTGACAAAAAGATAACACTTCCTGAGTTAATTTCCAAAAAAAGCATTCAACCTTTCTTGGAAAAGATGTTCTCAGGACCACACAGACCTACCGGTTATAAAGAGAGTCCTTTTTTTTTTAATTGCTTTTCCTTAATTTCATCAAGATAGCATCAGCTTCTCTAACAATATGGAGCTATTGTGACTCAGTTCAGTTCACTGGGAGTTAACAGGGATCATCCTACTGCCAGCAGTGTTGCTATTATTCAAGGACGCCCAAGTAACCACATGAAAAACACCAGATAGTGAGATGTTTTTCTTTACTGGAGTGAATCACAGTCGGGACGGTGGAGTGAGATCCTGCTGCTGCTGCACGTGTGGACCAGATCTGATGAATCTGTTTAGAGACACACATTGAAGGCCCTTTCATACATGCACTCCTGAACATTCCTGGACATTATACGGCATGTGTCAGGCTGTATGTGAGGTCAAATTCATGAATCAGTCAGACCGGACGTTAATCAGACTTTACACTGCCAGCTCCACAATGAAAGGTTTGTAATATCCGATTGAGCCCATGTGTGAATACAGAGTGAGCTACAACTGCTCCATGCCGTCAGTACAAGACAATCCAGCATTAAGGGAGATGATACAAACAACTAAAATAACACGTTTCCTCTCTCATCCACAATTTTGACTGGGCCTGAATGCTCCGCTGTGGAGTTACAGAGCTTATGGAAGAGAGGACTTCCTGTGATTTCTCATAAAATAAAAGCCATTTGTAGAAAGCTTAAAAACACTGAGTACACTTTATGCATCATGTCCTGCCTCCTGCACCCCCTCACCTAAACCAAAGTGAGTATTTCTAGTAGATGAGATCTTGTCTGACACATATGATGCTCCTGCTCTGTGCTACATTTGATATATATATATAGTTCATAAAAGCCTTTTCCACCACAGGAACTTTACCTGCATTCAGCCACATTAACTGCTTTTAATTTAACTCCAGGCCTGTACAGTAATTCCTGCCCCCTCTTTACAATTAGAACTGTGGATTTGGATTTATTTTGATGTCTGACATTTAAAACTATTACATTTTCCATTTCACAACTTTTCTTTGACTAAGCAACTAAAGCAAGTGAAACAAAATCTAAAATGTTTGTTTACCACCTGTTGCAATGCTGTTACGAAATCAAGCACCAACAAAACCTCAGCTGCTCTCTCAGGTGAGCTTCCCGTCTCCTTTTATTGTAGACTCCTCCTGGGTCCTAGTGCTAGACTGCCTGTTACATTCCCTTCTATAATAGGATACATAAGCAAAGCAGAAAAGTAACCTTACAATCAAGTTGGTAAGTTTCTGTCCTATGGTCATTAGCTTTGGGTAGTGACCGAAAGAACAAGATCGCGGGTACAAGCGGCCAAAATGAGCTTCCTCCGTAGGGTGGCTGGGCTCTCCCTTAGAGATAGGGTGAGAAGCTCAGTTATCCGGAGGGAGCTCGGAGTAGACCCGCTGCTCCTCCGTGTCGAGAGGAGCCAGATGAGGTGGCTCGGGCATCTAATTAGGATGCCTCCCGGACGCCTCCCTGGTGAGGTGTTCAGGGCACATCCCACCGGTAGGAGATCCTGAGGAAGACCCAGGACACGCTGGAGAGACTATGTCTCTCGGCTGGCCTGGGAACGCCTCGGGGTCCCCCGGGAAGAGCTGGACGAAGTGGCTGGGGAGAGGGAAGTCTGAGCTTCCCTGCGTAAGCTGCTGCCCCCGCAACCCGACCCCGGATAAGCGGAAGAGGACGGTAACGGTCTGAATTTTAGCTGCAAAGGTTTAGTTACTGTGATTATTAGGTTAAAACGTTTCTTCCTTCCTCTCTTCTTCCTTCCTTCCCTCCTTCCTTCCTTCCTCTGTCCTTCTTTCCTTCCTTCCTCCCTTCCTCTTTTCCTTTCTCCCTCCCTCCCTCCTTCCTTTCTCTGTCCTTCTTTCCTACCTTTTTTCCTTTCTCTCTCCCTCCCTCCTTACTTCCTTCCTTCTTTCCTCTGTCCTTCTTTCCTTCCTTCCTCCCTTCCTCTTTTCCTTTTTCGCTCTCTCCCTCCTTCCTTCCTTTCTCTGTCCTTCTTTCCTTCCTTCCTCTTTTCCTTTCTCCTTCCCTCCCTTCAATATACAGTAGCAGTGTTTTCTCATGAGAGGCTCAATAGTGAATATTTAGTGTGAGGTAGTGTATAGAATAAAAAGCAGCATGTAGTTCAACGAAGCTAAATGGGAAACTACGGACCAGAGATCAGAAATGTGGGATCATGGGCTTACAGTGGAACATAAATCATCAATGATTGATCTTTTTGAATTTTTTTGCCATTGGCGGGACACACAAAAATGATCATGTTCTTTATTTTTCCATTCTTCTGCACATTCTTGTAACATTTTCTCTCTTTAACTTATCAAACTCTCATTTGTTGTGTTTTTATAAAAAGGTCAAAATATTTGGCTCAAAATTTACTGAAATGGGGGAAAATAAAAAAAATAAATAAAAAAACATGGATCACTTTATCTCTCTGAGAGTCATCCAAGAAAGCAAAAGCAACTCTTTCCACTAGAATTAATCAGCATTCTCTGCAAGTGGTATTATGGGTTTTAACTGTGTCTTTCCCCCCTTCCTTATTTCCTTCCTCCATCCTTCCCTCCTTCCTTCCTTCTGTCCTTCTTTCCTTCCTTTCCTACCTCTCTCCCTCCTTGTCTCTTTCTTTCCTCACTCCTACCTTCCTTCCTTCCTTCCTTCCTTCCGTCTTTCCTCTGTACTTCTTTCCTTCCTTCCTTCCTTCCTTCCTCCCTTACTCTTTTCCTTCCTTTCTCCCTCCCTCCCTCCTACCTTCCTTCCTTCTTTCCTCTGTCCTTCTTCCCTCCCTCTCTCCTTCCTTCTTTCCTCCCATAATCAGCATTCTCTGGGAAATGTCCCACATGGGCTACTTATGTAAAAGCAATGCAAGTGGTAAGGGAGGAATCCTCCATCCCCCTTTCTTCCTTCCTTCTGTCCGTCTTTCCTTCCTTTCCTACCTCTCTCCCTCCTTGTCTCTTTCTTTCCTCACTCCTACTTTCCTTCCTTCCGTCTTTCCTCTGTCCTTCTTCCCTCCCTCTCTCCTTCCTTCTTTCCTCCCATAATCAGCATTCTCTGGGAAATGTCCCACATGGGCTACTTATGTAAAAGCAATGCAAGTGCTATTATAGGTTTTAACTGTATCTTTCCCCCCTTCCTTATTTCCTTCCTCTATCCACCTTTCTTCCTTCCTTCTGTCCTTCCTCTCTCCCTCATTGTCTCTTTCTTTCCTCCCTCCTACCTTCCTTCCCTCCTTCTGTCCTCTGTCCTTCCTTTCTCCCTCCCTCCTACCTTCCTTCCTTCCTTCTTTCCTCTGTCATTCTTTCCTTCCTCCACCCCTCTTCCTTATTTCCTTCCTCCATCCCCCTTTCTTCCTTCCTTCTGTCCTTCCTTCCTTCCTTCCTCTCTCCCTCCTTGTCTCTTTCTTTCCTCCAAGAAAGCAAAAGCAACTCTTTCCACTAGAAATAATCAGCATTCTCTGGGAAATGTCCCACATGGGCTACTTATGTAAAAGCAATGCAAGTGGTATTATAGGTTTTAACTATGAGGTCATTTAGTTTACCTAGATCTGGAAGCCACACACACACACACACACACACACACACACACACACACACACACACACACACACACACACACACACACACACACACACACACACACACACACACACACACACACACACACACACACAACTTATTGCGCTTGTGAATGATTAAAAAAGAAAAACCTTAAACCCTTGTGTTCACAAACAGCATATTTAATCTATGAATGTTTGCTCCAACACAGAACCTAAAAGCACAAAATGATCAGCCTGTGTGACCTCATTCAGCTTGCAAAATACTGTAACCAAAACTGTGCCAAAGAGCCATCAGCTGGTTAATCAATGCCAGAATCAACAACACAGCAGCCGACGATGGCTCACCAGACTCAATCACAGACACCATGCATGATAAGTAGAGATTTACAGCTGAGATATCTGGGAAGTTTGGCGACTATTTATTAATATATTGAGTTGTTCGGGCGATAAAATGTCCAAAAATAGTGAATTATGCCTTTGCAATTTAATCTTGTTTTTTCCGAAGAACATAAAAATCCTCACATTTTGAGAAAAGTTGCAACCGTGAGAAATGACTAAAGGAATCATCGAAATAGTTACTGATTAATTTTCTGCATGCAGGACTGTATGAATTGAGTAGATGTTATTTTACACAGCGTCCGAATGCAGCGATGGTTTGAACAGGTAGCAAATTTGAGTCTGTGTTGTTCTTCAAGAGGCTCTCAAAACACAACTAACTAAAAAAAATACAATTAAAAGTCAGACTGGATAAAAAGAGATAGATAATCACAGCCATTCAGTCACCTCACCAAATCAACTACACCTCTGGGCCAAAGTCAAAGATAACTGTATAAAATTATATTTAAATATAATTTGTGTTTTCTGTTTTGACTCTTCCTTCCTTCCTTCCTTCCCTCCCCCCCTCCCTCCCTCCTTCCTTCTGTCCTTCTGTCCTTCTTTCCTTCCCTCTGTCCTTCTTTCCTTCCTTCCTTCCTTTTTTCCTCCCTCCTTCCTTCCTTTTTTCCTCCCTCCTTCCTTTCTTCTTTCTGTCCTTCTTTCCTCCCTCCCTTCTGTCTTTCTTTCTTTCTTTCCCTCCTTCCTTCCTCCCTTCCTCCCTCCCTCCTTCCTTCTTTCCTTCCTTCTTTCCTCCCTCCCTTCCCTCGCTCCTTCCCTTCCTTCTGTCCTACTTTCCTTCCCACCTTCCGTCCTACTTTCCTTCCCTCCTTCCTTCCTTCCTCCCTTCCTTCCTTCCTTCCTCCCTTCACTTGAGGACAACAGGAGGGTTAATAAAACTATTCTAGCTCACATTTGTACAATAATTCATACAATACTAAAAATGTCTATAGTGAGAATCCTCTTTCATCTAATAGTACGGAGTCGATGGTTTGAACAGGTAGCAAATTTGAGTCTGTGTTGTTCTTCAAGAGGCTCTCAAAACACAACTAACTAACAAAAATTACAATTAAAAGTCATACTGGATAGATATAAAATGGTCAAAATCGGCACTGAACCACAGTCATTCAGTCACCTCATCAAACAACTACACCTCGTGGCCAAAGTCAAAATTATATAAAATATATGTAATTAACCTTCATGTCGTCCTCCCGGGTCAAATTGATCCGGTCTGTTTTGACTGTTCCTTCCTTCCTTCCTTCCTTCCTTCTTTCCTTCCTTCCTTCCTTCCTTCCCTCCCCTCCCCTCCCTCCTTCCTTCCTTCCTTCCTTCCTCCCTTCTGTCCTTCTTTCCTTCCTTCCCTCCTTCCTTCCTCCCTCCTTCCTCCTTTCCTTCCTTCTTTCCTCCCTCCCTTCCCTTGCTCCTTCCCTTCCTTCTGTCCTTCCCACCTTCCGTCCTACTTTCCTTCCCTCCTTCCTCCCTCCCTCCTTCCTTCCTCCCTTCCTCCCTTGACTTGAGGACAACAGGAGGGTTAATAAAACTATTGTAGCTCACATTTGTACAATAATTCATACAATACTAAAAATGTCTATAGTGAGAATCCTCTTTCATCTAATAGTACGGAGTCGATCTTCACAGTATCCGACATTAAAGCTAGATTTAATTTGATGAAGCAATCAGGAAAATCTCAACTTCAAAAGAAACACAAATGATTACTTCCTTCTTTTTGCAGGAGCACATGTTCTCCAGAGTGTCCATGTATCCAACAGGAAAAAACAATGGTGAGAAATGAAAACACACAAAAAAAAAAGAAAACATCCAACATCAAGCAGATGTGACAATCAATTGAAGTTGCTCCAAACTGTCAAACTCAAGTAGTGACTGTGGCATATTTTTCATGTTTTGTGGAGAGAGTGAGTACTGAAGATGATAATCACTTCTTCCATCAATGCAGTCTGTTAAAAAAACAAAAACTGGATTCATTAACAGACTCTGAAAGCTCTGATACAGACATTGAAGTTCACAGAGACAGCGAAGTGACTGCAGCGTGGACGGGATGCTACATGCCAAATAGTCGGAAGGTCAGTCACATCAAAAGTCAATATGTGTGTCACACAGGTCGGGTCAAAGTGGCCTTAGTCAAAACAATGCACAACTCTGACTACCTGTGTCCTAGTTCAGCAGTTCAATCATTCCTAATCAACCTTACTCTCTATAGCATTGGTTCTCAAATGGGGGTACTTGAAAGGCACTCCAGGATGTACATGAGATCTTTAAAGACTGTGTAAAGTGAATTCATACATTTTCTTGTAAAACACATTAAATAGGTCATAAATGTATTTCTCTTTTAAACCGTTTAGATTTGAATTGTGGAGCTAGGCTTCTCAAAGGGTGTTTCAAGATTTCTGTGTTCAGGATTTAGTGATTAGCATAAACCCGCCCCTGCTGCTGTAGAGGTATAAATACATTCAGCACACACTACTACTACTACTTCTACTATAGTCTACAGTTAGCCAGTTAGCTAGTTAGCCGCCAAGTTAGTAGCCCAAAGCTCTCAGACGTAGCATCCATGTTTCTGCTAGAGGTGGTGACTTTGATTGACAGGTGACACTTGGTAGGGGGATGGGCTTCAGCATTTGGGAGCAGAGAAAGAGGCTGATTTTTACACAACTTTGAAGCCTAATTTCATATATTTGGCGATTTTTTTAATCATTCAAATTTGGCAGGGTGCAGGCCTCAGCTCCCACCAGGATTGGATTGGTGAACGCTAGATCCCTGGCGAACAAAACTTTCATCCTGAGGGATTTCTTCAGCTCCCGTGACCTGGACTTCCTCTGTGAGACAGAGAAGTCCACCGGTACCGGTGAGTGCAGCCCTCTGGTCGAACTTTTACCTGCCGACTGCTCTTACTTTAACTCCCCGCGGACACTGGGTCGTGGAGGAGGAATGGTGACAGTTTATAAAAACGACTTTAAATGTAAGCAGTGCATCGTCTCGTCCTCAATTTCCAGCTGTGAAGTGGCTTTATTTGAGGTGGGTCGTCTGTCCATTTTTTTCAATGTCTGAGTCCATTACAATGAGGAGGTAAAATAGGTTTGACCAAAGCAAAGTCATATATTACCCATTTTCCACCGAGCTGGTGCTGGTTCGGAGCCAGAGCCTGACTAAGCACCGGTTCTTTGCTTTTCCACCGCCAAAGCTCCAGCCCCGAGCCTCAGAACGGGAGCCAGAGCAAGCACCAACTCTTTGCTGGTCTAAAGCAAGAACCGATTACGTCAGTGGACTGGGGGCGGGGCTAACGTTTATTAGCCGGCTAGCGGGGCTAACGTTTATTAGCCGGCTAGCGGGGCTAACGTTTATTAGCCGGCTAGCGGGGCTAACGTTTATTAGCTGACTAACGGGGTTAACGTTCAGTAGCTGACACAGTGCCAGCAAATTCTAAATTCTAATAACTTTATATAAAAATGTATGCATGTACATGAGAATGTAAAGAAGTACATTTGATTTGTTGTGTTCTTATTTTCATTCGTTGCCATAGTTACTATTATAGTCACTTTACTATCGACTAAGTGGATCCCAGAGTCAGGTTTGAGACACAGTTACAAGGTCAGGGGTCAGTCAGTAGCGTAATGAGAAATGGCTGCTTATATAGCTCTTGTATTCACACACACACACACACACACACACACACACACACACACACACACACACACACACACACGCGCTGATGAAGGCGCCGCCAATGGGAACAATTTGGGCTTCAGTATCTTGCCCAAGGACACTTCGAAATGCAGACAGGAGGAGTTGGAGATTGAATCACAAACCTTCTGATTATGATTACTAAATTCTCTACCTCCTGCAGCAACCCTGAGTAATGTGTGTGTGTGTGTGTGTGTGTGTGTGTGTGTGTGTGTGTTTGGGTTTCTGGAAGAAGACGATTATGATGAACCAGAGGATGATGTTCCGCATTTACCCCGGTGAAACAGCAAATGATACAGCCATGATGTCAACACACACACTCACCTGCCCAAATATCTATACACACACACACACACACACACACACACACACACACACACACACACACACACACCTGCCCAAATATCTACACACACACACACACACACACACACACACACACACACACTATCTGAAACAATATCAACCTCAAGCTCCCAAAAAATGGGGTGGAATAATTTTCCCCCCTACAACAAAATTATACTATACAGGATGAAAACCTGCCCCATTTCAAACTACTCAAATGCCAAGACATGCAGCTTTCTTCTGACTAAATTTGGAGGTTTTAATTTTAAACCAGCCGGTTGCGTCATGGCACTACGGGGCGTGACGAGGCGATCATTATCTACTTTTACATCAGATTAGACATCATGTTATACCAGCCTCGATATGCTTGTGATCTAACAAGCCGTCAGTGTAGGTGACATAATTGCTCTTAACCTGGTACAATATTTGTCAATGGTCCATCATGTGTTGATGTTAAACATCACAGCTTGTACTGTAAACTCAGGTATCATGGAAAATGTCCCAGTTTCATTTTTGAGGGAAACTTCCTGGTGACAAGCTCAGAAACTGCTATGAAAACAACAACTGATTGCCCTGATAGTTGTGATTCTGTGAAGTCTGAAAATGCCATTTTGACATGTCATAGCAGAAAAAAGAATTGAATTGATTTTGGATCAACTCCATCTGAAATTCTCTTCTGTGAAATTTGAAGGACACACATTTACTGGCGGCATGATCCAGCTGTTAAATTGGGATTTGGCCAATATCAGATCAAAGACGTTGTGTTTGCTTTGACATGAAAGGCTGGAAAAGACTCTTTGAGAACCAACCACATACCAAATTCATCAGAACAAAACCAAGAGCTGGTAAATGTATAGAAAATATGACTTGATCCAGAACATCGTGAACAAATATTTTAAGGTGCAGTAACCCGTTTTGACCACTAGGAGGCAGAAAAACTCAAAGCATTAATGGAAGTAGCACAAACTGCTATCCCGCACAGGCAGTAGAAACCAAGCGGGAAACTCCAGGCCTAAAAGTGAAGCCAATGCAGAAGTGCCTTTAACCTGCATTCTCTCAAATGACCAGCAGGGGGCGAGTCTACTGGCTCCATAACAACAATCTTTATCAGTTTAAGGTTGCAATAATTGTTACTTTCAAGTCTTCTTCAAGTCTCATTCAGAGTAAAACAGGCCATAAAGTAACGTATGCTTCAGGTCGTTGCTACCTTTCATCCATCTATCCACTTTCTGACGCTTATCCAGCAGATCACCGGTTGTCTCCTTTCGAGCTCTATTCCTAACCTTCCTCGGATGTCTGAACTCTTAACTCTCAGGCTGAGCCCAGACACTCTCTGGAGGAAACTCATTTCAGCCTCTTATATCCACGATCTCATTCTTTCGGTCACTACCCAAGGTTTTGTGACCATAGCTGAATGTGGATCAACTGGTATATCGAGAGCTTCGCCAATCAGTGTCATCACAGTGACTACATCCATTATCTTTATACAGTATGTGGTATAAACAGAGCAACAAGTGGATCCCATTGAAGTCAAATGTTAGTCCAGGTGTAAAAATCTACAATCTACCACAAGCTTTGTAGCTCAACATTTGAGCCTCTTTTAACTTATGGTTTTGGTCATCAGCATCATTTCCAGCAGAAAGTGGCTATTTTCAACAACAACAAAAGGATTAACCCCTCTGTACTGCACCAAACATCAGAAAACCAAAGTTAGAAACTGGCTGGTAAACAAAGTGGAACATCTACCACCTAAAGAAGCAGATATCTTTCTTAGAAACTGGTGGAGACCAAACCAGAGCTAAAAGAAGAGTGAGTATCCAGGCTATTATTTTCAGGTGTAAAAATCTACAATCTACCAGAAGCTTTGTAGCTTTAGCGTCTTTTAACGTATGGTTTTGGTTTTATGCCACATTTATTGGCCACACATCAGCATCATTTCCAGCAGAAAGTGGCAGCTATTTTCAACAACAACAACCACAACAAGGATTAACCCCACTGTACAGTAGATGCCCAGCACCAAACATCAGAAACTGGCTGGTAAAGAAAGTGGAACATCTACCACCTAAAGAAGCAGATATCTTTCTTAGAAACTGGTGGAGACCCAAACCAGAGCTAAAAGAAGAGTGAGTATTGGACTTAAAGTTCATCAGATGGACACAAACATGACTCCTGTGGGATGACACATTCGTAATAAACAACTGTATGAGGAGATATAACATTAAGGCTGGGTGTCACTTCTGCCCCTTAGTGGCCAAAAGGTCAAAACGCAGCTTGAAACCTCCGAGTGTTTGACATTATCTCCTACGTCTCATCGGTATGAACGAATCAGGACTCCAATACATTGGATAATTATAACTTGTGTTGGAATAAACTTTTACTTCCACTTATTTTTTGTTGTAATGTCTTGCTTTGAAAAAACGAATACACATTTTTACCATAGAGAAAATGGTATATGCATTAATTTAACATTTATACTCTCTCTCTAGCTCTCTCTCTTCGAATGCACAAAAACAAAATATAGACATCCAAAGAGTACTACAGTGTAGATCCTTTTTAACTTTAATAGTCTTTATCATCATAATAATCTGTCACACATTATTATGACGCAGATCACCTCCTTGTAGCACGACGATAGACACCGATTTTAAACATTTGGTGCACACACAAAAAAGCTGTGGTTTGTAGAGACGCACTGATCGATCAGCCACCAATTGATAACGGCCAGTTTTCAGCTGATCGGCCATGACTGATGACCGATGACCAGCTCCCATCTCACGTATCCACCATGCACATCACCCACCGTCAGTCTCACACACACTTGCTTAAAATCAACAACATCAACTAAAAACAAGTGACTTGCTGTCGACTGATAACTCTACAGCACATCTGCCGCCGTGGTTACAGCAGCTTCACTAACAAACCTGTATGTGGTTGGTGTCCGTTGCTAATTTCCATCCCTGATTATAACTGTTAGGGTTTCCAAAGAAGTCAAACTGTTGTTGAACAAGTTTAATTAACTTTGTCAATGCTTGATAGATGCCTCTAAACACACTTTACACAGTGCTGTAAATGCATATGTGTGTGTGCTGTAGATAAAAGTTTCATTTCTTTCAGCAAAACAGGATTTTACACTGTGGATTTAATTGAATTGAACACATTTTCTACTTAATTTTGACTCAAAAATAGAAATTGGAGACCGAACAGACCGGCAACACAAAACCCTGTCAGTGAAATCCTTGATGTGGAAAGTGTAAATGTTGTTGCGTCCATGAAAATGGGCTGACTATAACCCGATCAAGGTTTATTATAACAAGCAAATTCACAACCAGCAGGAGTCAGAAAAGAAAAAAAACTCAAAAACAGGCTGAAGTTAAAACGCTTCTTCAACCACAAGCTTAAAAAAAAAAAAAAGTACACATTGTATTAAAAGATTAGACAGGCTCACTTACTTCTTTCAGGCTGTGCGGCTGAACTGTTTGGCTTGCACCCATCGAATATGCAGAGAGCTGTTTTGTAAGAATGTCTGTGCTGAAGTTTGAGCTTTGGACAGACTGGTCTTCATGGCAGCTTTCCATGGTAAATCACCAGGCAGGCAACACAGGGTCAAAGGACACTGTCTTAATGCAACAAATGCAAATTAAAACTATCCACTGAACAACAAAAGCAGAGTTTAATCCAACAAGATTTCTACTGAAATACTGAAATACTGAGACACCCCCCCCCCCCCCATTTGTGGAGTTAAACAACTGTCAAACGTTTAAAAAGAAAACAGCTGGTCACTACAATGCATGACAACTGAGGACTGTCACCCACGGCAACCAATCCACCACTGTGGTTTTATCAAATATTGTACTGCTAAAAAGCTGTTAGTAGTAGTAGTAGTAGTAGTCGGGTTAATTTGCCAGCCATGAATCACAGTAAGCAAAACTTAAAATCAAGATTTAGCAGTCTAACTTTGTCTTTTAGGTTTTACAGCAGCGACGTAGGTCAAAGGTCAAAGGTCACCTGTAAAGATGGTTCTCTCCCACAGAGGAAGGAGACGCTGCAAATAATAACATCCATCTTAGAATATCTCTGATATTGTGGATTTATGGGAATATTACTGATGACAGTTACATATTTAACCCTCCTGTTGTCCTCGAGTCAAGGAAGGAAGGAAGGAAGGAAGGAAGGGAGGGAGGGAGGGAGGGAGGAAGAAAGAAGGAAATGAGGGAGGTAGGAATGATGGAGGAAAGAAGGCAGGAAGGTGGGAGGGAGGAAAAAAGGAATGAGGGAGGGAAGGAGAAAGGAAAAGAGGGAGGAAGGAAAGAAGGACAGAAGAAAGAAGGAAGGAAGGAAGGAAGGAAGGAAGGAGGAAAGAAGGACAGGAGGATGGAAGGGAGGAAGGAGGAGGAAGGACAGACGGAAGGAAGGAAGGAAGGAAGGTAGGAGGGAGGAAAAAAGGAACGAGGGAGGGAAGGAGAAAGGAAAAAAGGAAGGAAGGGAGGAAAGAAAGAGAGAGAGAAGGGGGAGGAAGGACAGAAGGAAGGAAGGAAAGAAGAAACAGTCAAAACAGACGGGGTCAATTTGACCCGGGAGGACAACACAAAGGTTAAAGTGAGCAAGTCAGCAGAAGGCACAATGGATTAAAAGTGTTTCTATTATTAGGTTTGAAAATAAATCTACATCTAAGTCTGTGTGTATGAGAGTCATTATTTTTCCATTTTTGTTTTTCTAACTGAACATTTCTCTAAAAGAAAAAGTTTGCCTTCATTCCTTCTTTCCTGTCCTTCTTTCCTTCCTTCCTCTTTTCCTTTCTCCCTCCCTCCCTCCTTGCTTCTTTCCTCCCTCCCTCCCTCCTTCCTTTGTTCCTTCCTTCCTCCCTCCCTTCCCTCTGCCCTTCCTTCCTTCTTTCCTTCCTCCCTTCCTTCTGTCCTTCTTTCCTTCCCTCCTTACTTTCCTTCCTTCCGTCCTCCCTTCCTTCTGTCCTTCTTTCCCTCCCTCCTTCCTTTGTTCCTTCCTTCCGTCCTCCCTTCCCTTCTGTCCTTCTTTCCTTCCCTCCTTCCTTTCCTTCCGTCCTCCCTTCCTTCTGTCCTTCCTTCCTTCCTTCTTTCCTTCCTCCCTTCCTTCTGTCCTTCTTTCCTTCCTTTAATTTCCTTTTTACCAGGAAATCAATTTAGGAGTTTTTTCTCAAAATGTTTCATTGACCAATTGACCTAATTTCTGTTTTTCTCTATTTCAGGTTTTTTTTTTATAATTAAAAAAAGAAAAAAAAAAGAAAAAAAGTGCTGTACGGAAAAATATTTCTCATTATTATTATTACTGGATTTCATATCTCTGTAGTTGCATTTTCAAACACAGTGTGTACTTGTGATCGTACACACAGTTCAAGGTAAACTTTATTATCCCACTTTAATGTACTACAACTATTTGAAAGATAAATATGAAATACAACCATAATAAAAATAATAATAATAATAATAAAAAAAACTTTATTTATACAGCACTTTTCATACAGAGTTCAGAGTACTTTTTAATGGTTGAACCAGGAATGTTTATGGACGACAATGAGGCAGTAAAAATCAGACAATTAATACTTCAAGATAAATGACGATGAAATAATAAAAACAACAGTAGTAATAAAATAGATATAAAACAGTGTGCTATTAAATTTAAGAAGGCCATTTATTTTTTTTAAAGTAGTAATTTAGGTCGAGGGTTGAATCGGGGACAACAGGACTTGGTTGTAGACTCCTGAAGACATTTAGTCTCTCATGGAGGGGAGGGGAGTCAGGGTCTGAAAGAGGAGTGAAGGAGGCCCGAGATGTCAAAAGTAGAGAAACCATCCCTTAACAAGAGGCGGAGGTCAATGACATCACCTATTCCCGAATTACAAAGCTGTCCTTTGACCTAATGTGACTCCGATGACTCTAATAACTTTTTTTTTTTTTACAGCCAGTAGCACTAATGAACCACGTGGTATCAACATCTTCAAGTATCTTTAACCCCAAGTCCAGTTTGTTTCGATTTAATCCTCCTTGCATTATTAGGTAGGGAGTCATTAACCCTCCTGTTGTCCTCAGGTCAAGGAAGGAAGGAAGGAAGGAAGGGAGTAAGGAGGGAGGAAAGGAGGAAGGAAGGAAAGAAGGAAAGGAGTAAGGAGGGAGGAAGGAAGGACGGAAAGGAGTAAGGAGGGAGGGAGGAAGGAAGTATAGAAGGCGGAGGGAGCAAAGAAAGAGGGGAGGAGGGGAAGATCGAATGAAAAATTAAAGAAAGAGGGAGGAAGGAAGGAAGGAAGGAAGGAAGGAAGGAAGGAAGGAAGGAAGGAAGGAAGGAAGGAAGGAAGGAGGAAGGTTAAATTAATTTTAACATATTTGCCCAAAACTAGTGAATTAAAATTGGCAGTGTATGGGATCCATTCCATACTAAACATCTACAGTATGCATGCTCAAAAATCCAAAATGGCATATGCAAAATTTATGCAAAAGCTTTCATTTGAGTATTGATATAAATTATGTTCCTTTCGCTGGACCAATCAGTCTCTGTCTCTTGAGATGCCCGACCAATCAGTGTCAAGAGTCGGCATATCAGGGCCGCAAAAGAGGCATGAATGGACTAGAGGGGAATTATCATACAATCTGGTTTCAATTCAACAATTCACCATCTACGTCGCCAGTGAGAGAAGTTTCAGGCCCCATGTTGTTCTCACACACACACACACACACACACACAATGGCTCTTAATGAGACCCCAGCTCATAATTCATGAATGAACACACTAAATCTGCAGACTCCAGCCAAAGAGAAGAAAATCCATCCAAAACCCTGGAGAAATAATAATAATTAAAGCTGCAAGCAGCGATGAACGGGCCCTCGCCACCCCATGGTCAGCGCTCGGGCCCTAATAATAATAATAATAATAATTATAATAATAATAATTATAATAATAATAATAATAATAATAATAATGGGATCTCGTTGAAGAAATAGCTTTGTTTCTGCCACCTTTGGAAGATAGAGGGTAAGATTAAAGCATGTTCTCTCTGAGCTGCATTTTAAAAAAAGAAAAAATATGTTTGACCTATGGTCATGAGCTTTGGGTAGTGACCGAAAGAACAAGATCGCGGGTACAAGCGGCCGAAATGAGCTTCCTCCGTAGGGTGGCTGGGCCCTCCCTTAGAGATAGGGTGAGAAGCTCAGTTATCCGGAGGGAGCTCGGAGTAGACCCGCTGCTCCTCCACGTCGAGAGGAGCCAGATGAGGTGGTTCGGGCATCTAATCAGGATGCCTCCCGGACGCCTCCCTGGTGAGGTGTTCAGGGCCCGTCCCACCGGTAGGAGACCCCGAGGAAGACCCAGGACACGCTGGAGAGACTATGTCTCTCGGCTGGCCTGGGAACGCCTCGGGGTCCCCCTGGAAGAGCTGGACGAAGTGGCTGGGGAGAGGGAAGTCTGGGCTTCCCTGCTTAGGCTGCTGCCCCCGCGACCTGACCCCGGATAAGCGGCAAGAAGATGGATGGAAAAAATATGTTTCAAAGCATCCATATATGAGCAGTTCAAGGGAGCACACACACACAGCTGTAACGCTTCAACAAAACACGCGTCAGCAACAAAACCCAGAAAGACGGGGTCATAACATGAGTGTGCTGCAGGAAACAAATAACACAAATAAGATTGAAAATACGATATATTTCTGGAGGAGAGCGTAGTCTGCAGGCCAGTGAGAGAAAAAAAAAGTGTTTATTTCTTATATAAAGAAGCATGGAGCCTTCAGAGACCAGGCTCCCAGCCAGCAGCACATACCAAAACACAAAGACCCCCAGCAAAACCATTAGCCCGCCTTTATTCCTCCATTCTCTCACCCTCACAAAGCCAACAAGGAGCTGCTGGAGGAGAGAGTTGTGTTGAATTGAAGAGATCGACAGATTACATGGGAGTGGGAGGCGCTGCTGTAGCTGACAGTAGAGAGAGGCTTTAACTGGACTGACAGGAGAACAGGTCAGTCCCGTCTCTACTGTACAACCAAAAATATATACAGACTGCTTATAAAGCCACTTAAACTTCTTATTTTCTTATTTTTCTTTACATAAACTGAGACTTTAAACTGAATTTATTTATTATCAGTTGATTTACAAGCTGATTAAAGTGTGGATCAGAACTTTTTTCCCCCGCCATATTTAAAAGGATATGATCATCTTGTTAAAAATAACTCAAAATATTTAATAGATTATCAAAGTACAGTAGTTTGTGATTATTTAAATTGGTCAAGTGACTCATTTTTAAGTATTTTTTGAACTCTTAAATATCAGTGCTGGCCTCATGAACCACTGTATCAGTCTGACTACACTCAAAACCTGCTGAGACACAGTGTTTAGTCTGGATGTGGGATGCAGCAGACTGGATGCTCCGTAGCTGCCAATGACCTCTGACCTCTAGGACAAACTAGGAGGCAAAGACATACCGGCGTTGAACATGTTCTGCTCAAAACACAAAACATAGACTCGATGCCAGGAATAAAAACCCACCCGAAAAGCGACATGGAGGAGGTATGAACGTGACTTGAAGCTAAATTTGGAAAAGAAAGTAATTTATCCATTAGATCTGTAAATGTTTGAGTCCTGCACAATGTGTGTGTGTTTTTAATGTTATACAGAAATGTTTTTTTGTTAATGCATTATCATGTCTGATCTCTATATTCTGCAAGGTGTTAAAGCTCAGTGAGTCTCACCTAGTAAAACCATCTCTACTGCTAAATGACCATCACCACACAAAACAACCACATACACTCGTCATTTACTTTAAAATAGACCTTAAAAGCTCACCCTCCAATGCACATCATGCAGCTCTAATAATACAATGTAATGCACAATAATCAAAAAGCAAGCCCTTTTATTATAGACTGAAACTGTCGGCCTTCTGATCACAAAATAAAACTCCACAGATCACACCCTTTGCATCACATTTAAAAAATACTAATAATTATAATAATCAAGTGACCTCCAACGGCCAGTGAACAGTCAGCAGCAGAGCAGACCAGCAGTCCAGTTTACAGCAAAAACCCACTGATATGATCTAAAAATAATTCATGCAATATAACAAGCTGATGTCAACTATAGGAATCAATGCAGTGCATATATACAGTATACATGCAAGGATTTATTTCTGTTATGAAAACTTCTATGTATAACTTTCATACAATTACAGATACAGAAATTATTAATAAGATGTGGTGCAGAACAGTCATGCATAAAGAGTCTCTAACTTTCTCCACAAGAGGAAAAACATTGCTTTTGATAATGCATTAATCTAATGCATTTGGGTTTTCTTAGATTATTTGATTTTATTTTATTTCACACATCCCCGTAGGAAACTCGTCTCACTCTGTCAGCTGCCTCCGAGTCTTTCTGCAGATCTCTGTCCAGTATCATCCAGCGGTCTCTCCTCTCTAATATCTCTCTGACTGTCACACCACTTGATCGCCTCTCATCGTGAACCACTTAAGCTTTTTGCAAGACGTCTTTTAGCAACTTCTCCTCTACAGTAAGTATTCTCCTTTTTATTTCTATCTCACTGACATTCACCTCCTCATGAACAGGTGAAATTCATCAGACTGAAACAAGCAAACCTCACAGTAAAAAAAAAAAAAAATAGAAATAGAATTTAATCTCAGAATGCAGTAAAATACTTAGATAAGATAGCAAAGATATATATATTTTTTGCAGTGTTTTTGATATCCATTGCTTGTTTCCTTCCCTGCTCTTTTATAGGAGATTGCTATATTTAGTGGCACATTACTCCTACCGCCAACATCATCGCCCTCTGCAGTCAGCAGAAATGTCAGCAATGCATGTAGTGTGTTTATGCATCCTTATTATCATTATCTAGCTCTAGATAGCTCTGAGTGGTCAAAAACTCCACTGAGGATATGTTTAGACTCTTATAGGTAAATATTAACGAGGGATAGGTTGATTTTTTTTCTCCTTTTCTTAAAACAAACATTTAAATAAACACACACACACATTGAAACTGGTCACTTCATTCATTCCTCTTGTCTGTACTGGCTGTGAAGAAATCCCTTCCTAACACAATAGATAGGAGACAAAACCCACCGTCTTCCTTTAGTGCTGAGGTGCATTCAAAGACAAGGTGCAGCCCGAAATTGGACAAATTAACAGGATATCATCCAAAGTTAGTTTTTTAGTCAGATATCTCTCCTCTTTGTGTTAGTATCACTCCATCACGGCTCAGCAAGGTTACACAAAGAGTGACTTGCAGGAACACACACACTGAATATGTTGGAGAGCTAAAGCTTCATATTACTGTACTGTAGCTTCAACTGATATTTATGGTGCACTTTATCCCACCACCACTTATACTGAAATGCTGCGGTTGGTGTATGTGGGACAGTCAAGTGTCATGGATTACGTTCATCATCGAGGACTCAAGCTTACACATGTGGAACACCTATGAAATAGAGCTGGGCACTGGACTTAATCTTGCTCATGTCAAGTAATCGTGGTGCTCACTGTTGCCATGACAGCAAAGGTTGCCTATCTTTAAGGAATTAGAAAACTTGTCTCCAGTGATGATTTGAACCCAAACCATGATCTTAACATAGTTCTAATCAAGTAAGCTAGACATTAACCACAGCTTAGTCACACCTTAAAACATCTTTACTTTCACTCCCCAAAGATCCTCATGTGTGAGGGCAGCAGTGGAAAATACTAAACTAAAGAAACTGTGAAAATACATCATTGTTCATCAAGGCTGGAGATAATCTTTCATTAATCGTAATCGAGGTTAAAAGTTCAATTAATCGAGTTTGATTGGAAAAATATAACACGTTTTTTTATTACACCAAAAATCAAAAATAAACAATTAGGCCAACAAGGAGAAATTGTGGGCAATTGAATGCCAACCATTCTCATATATTTTGGTCATATATGAAAATACAGTCATTTCGGGAGGGGGTTTTAAGAGTCATGGGTGAAATTTTTGGATATAATATTCCTAATGATCCTCGGTATATATATCTAGGACTGATATCAGACGGTGTAATAGGTAAAGAAGACATATACCTGTTCAAGATGCTATCACTTGCAGCTAAGAAAGCCATTAGAAGAAGTTGGCTGAGAACGGACCCACTTGGACCACTTGGACTGAGCCACTGGCTGGACTGAGACATTGTAGAAGAAATTCGATCAATGGAACAAATGACCTACAGTCTTCGAATCAAAACAGAGCTGTACGCTGTAAGATGGACAAAATGGCATCTCTATGTGACAAAGTAGTGTTTATCCCCGTGTTTTTATTGATTGGAAAAAAAAAGTTCAATTAATTGTGATTTTGATTTTTGCCACAATCACCCAGCCCTACTATTAAAACCTAAAGCGGTTGAAATGACATCAATCATCGTTCAGGCCTGCAGCACGAAACAACTGAATGCCCCCAAAGCATGAAACAAACAGTCTTTTAATGAGGTTACACCCTGATATTAAAACAACCACAAAATGAGCTCGACATGTTTCTTCTCACCTGCTTGGAAACAACCGTTAACCGATCGACCGCAACGGGGGGGGGGGGGGGGACACCAAACGTGCAGAACTGTTTTCCGGCTCAAAACCGCTGCCGCCGTGTTTTAGTTACACTCTGTACTCGGGGAAATCTCGGGTGATGGATGACCTGTGGGTTTAGAGTGGGAGGGTATCAGGAATTGTTGAACAGAGCGGCCTTGGAAGAGTTTCGGCGCCGGCCGGTGGAATGCTTTTTTCAACGTGGGCGAAATCCGGATAACGGAAGGGGATGTCCTTAAAGTCTAACTTCTTATTTCTGGTAACGGCAGGACTTCCCTCCATCCTCCCTTTCACACACACACACACACACACACACACACATACACATACTTTCAACTCCCCCACATCTCAGTTATTCAAATGTGGAAAAGGAATCTGTTATTTACAGCACCAGCCAGATTATTATTACACCGTGAGCAGTCTCAAGGCTGTGGAAGGGAGGTTGCCAGGTTTACATCCTCACTGATTTCCACTGCAGAGCCAGCAGAACAGGAGCAGATATAGAGTTAGTTTTTGTTTGTGTGATAAAATAATCACGAGCGGCGTCAAAAAGATTAGAGCGTATGTATCAAAATGTCCCTTATGAGAAAAAATACAGTAAGGAACAGTATCTGAAAATGCAAAAAACCCATAAAAGTCACTTTAATGGGCGGCTTTATGAGCGATTTCATACCAATCTTGTTCGATCCACACTTTGGGACTCTTCAGTTTTGATATGAACCAGAATTAAAAAGGTGTGAAACCTCCTCTCCTCTAATTACGGTCCGGACATAAACGGCCAAATCTCAAATCCAATGACAAAAAAAAAAGGCGGTTAAGGTGTTTCAGACTTTTCAGACCAATTACAGGAAGTTCCAGCAGGATATCGTCATGGAAAAAGAAAGAAGAAAAAAGAGCTACAGTAGTACAAGGGGAGAGTAGGAGACTAAAGATTTCAACTGATAATGGTATAACAAAGAAACTGGCAAAATCACTTCGCAGGTATTTTCAGAGAGGATGAAAGAGAGAGAAAGAGAGAGAGAGAGAGAGAGAGCAACTCTACCTGAAGATAAAGAAACTGTTGTATGTGTATGTAGTGTATTATTATAATATAGTGGCAATGAAATTAAGCTGTCCATTAATTTTTCCCTTATTAACTCAAACAGCAGCCGAATTGACACCACGCCTTCGTCACATGCACGATCATCTACAAACCAATCGATGTGAAGAGGAGAGAGAGCAACTCTACCTGAAGATAAAGAAACTGTATCTAGTGTATTTTTATATATATATATATATAAAGTGGCAATGAAATTAATCTCTCCATTCATTTTCCCCTTATTAACTCAAACGGCAGATAAAAAGCCACCAGCCGAATTGACACCACGCCTTCGTCAGACACACGATCATCTACAAGCCAATCGATGTCAAGTATAGAAGCTCATGTAGGCGATAACGACAGGATGAAGGTAAAGTCATGTAAAGTGATCCAATGTGTACCAACGTATAATAAAAAGCATGAACCTTTGATGCACTTCACCTGCAGAGAAAGACATGATTGTGCAGCTGTGCAGGATTTGCTGAAGTAATCTCTGAAGAAAGATGGTAAATGGTAAACGGTAAATGGACTGTACTTATAAAGAGCCTTTCTAGTCTTTGCGACCACTCAAAGCGCTTTACATTACATCTCATTCACCCATTCACACACATTCATACACTGATGGCAGGAGCTACCACGAAGGGTGCCAACCTGCTCATCAGGGAGGAATTTAACCATTTCATTCACATTCATACACCGTTGGCACAGCAACCGGAGCAATCTGGGGTTAAATGTCTTGCCCAGGACATGTGGACGGGAATCGAACCACCAATCTTCCAATTGAGAGGACGACCGCTCTCCCTCCTGAGCCACAGCCACCCTGTGATCTTACCTTTCATCAGGTTTCTGCACGTTTGCATTAATATACAGTCAAGCCCGAAATTATTCATACCCCTGGCAAATTTTGACTTAAAGTTACTTTTATTCAACCAGCAAGTTGTTTTTTGACCGGAAGTGACACAGGCGTCTCCAAGAAGATAAAAAGACGATGTACAAAAGGCATCATTGTGGTAAAAAAAATATTTCAGTCAGCTTTTATTTACATTTGAACAAAAAGTGGCATGTCCAAAAGGGGTATGAATAATTTCGGGCTTGACTGTACACTTTATATTTTCTTTTTTCCCCAGGAGGTTACAGAAGCTTCTCAGGCCCCTAAAAGTACAATTCTGGCAGAAATTATTAATCAAATGGACTTTTCTTATATTAAATATATCAAAAATTGAGCCTTCACACTCTCAAATGTGCAGAATATGTCCCCTAGTAGACTGTCACAGAGCTGACAGGAGTGTTATATTAAAAACTCAATGAGAGGGTCGGATGATAGAGGATGTTAATGATGTACAGATCGTAACAGACATCAGACCCCCCCCCACCTCCCCACCCTAACACACCTCACCATTAACCATTAGGGAAGCTCCACTTTGCCTCAATACACACACACACACACACACACACACACACACACACACACACACACACAAAATCCAATTTTGAAGACATTTCATCGCTTAATTTTCTGTATATTATACATAATGTTCTCCAGAACTTATATTTACTGTCTTTTTTTTTAATCTCTCCTGACATTTCATTATTTATTTTCCTAATTTTTATATTCTACATTTCTATACCTCGTGTTTCTTTGATGAACGGATCAGATTGGAAGACAAAAGAAGATTTTTTTTTTGTACAGAGAAACTTGTTTAAACTGTGTAAATGACTAAAATAAATAAATGCTTTGATATGACACTGAGATGATATTGGATTATATAAATAAAGCTGGAAAATGTATATTTCATTCTGCTGGTGAGCTTCAGGTGGGATGTGGATTCTAGTTTAGAGCTTTTACAGGTCTGGACTTTTCTTTCACTAAGAGACTGAAGAAGATGCAGCTTTATAAAAAGGAAGGAGGAGCGGTGGGTCTGTCTGATGTCTCTATTGTCTCTGCTAAACTCAGCTCTGACTGACACAAATGAACATCACAAGTAAAAGTGCATTCACTGCCACACTTATTAAGCTTTTTTAACATCTCTATATGACATATTTGTTGCCTGCAGTGTCTCCATACAGAACTAAAGTATAGTTTTATTATTAGAAACGGAAGAAAAAGCAGCATAATCATATTTATTCATACATTTCCTGTCAGCTCTGGTCATATTATATTACACTCTTGTCATATTCCCAGTAGTTTTATGCTTTAAAGAAATATTATAGGACTCAAAGATGAAAAAAAATCCCTCTACCTGAAACAACAGCATTAACTATATTTAAACCTTTTTTGCGCTTTTTTCTGATTCTACCAAATTGCCATCCTGTCAAATAATGAAGAAAATAAGCACATTGAGGCTGTGAAGCATTGTTAAAGTGCTGAGCTTCTTAAATCCAGATAAATATCATAAAACTGACTCAATTTACTTTCACAATCAAGAGCAGAGCACAAGCTGCACCTGTTGAGACTGAAAACCCCAAAAACCACGGATCACTTTTCCTCTAAAGTAGAATAGAAAAGTTGGAAATTAAAAAATAATAATAATGTTATTTCATATCACAAACCTGTCAGTGGTTTTAAAGCAGGTGATCAGAGAGGTAAAGATCAGCTGTAGGTGTTGAGAGTTGTGTCGGTTTTCAGCGTCTCCGTTGCTGCTGTTGCTGCTGCTGCTGCTGCAAACATTCAATGAAAGCAGGAAAAAAAAAAGAAGAAGAAAAAAAAGCTGTGACGCGTAAAAGTGAAACTATAAACGCACATCACACCAACTGGCACTTATTCCCTTCTGCGTTATTCCTCCAAGAAAAAAACTTCATTCCTTGCGTTTCATTAATATTTCCCTTCATCCCCCTCTCTCACTGCTCAAAGTGGCAGGTTTAAGGTCTGGGCTGCTTTTGGAGACGTCATTGGTCCCGCCTTTTTGGAGAGCTGCCCAACAGCATTGCGCACGGGAGGAGGAGGAGGAAGAGGAGGAGGAGGGTCAGTAACTTTTACACAAGTGACAATAAAATGCTGTCTGGTCATATTTTTCATGCTTTCTGTCGTTTTTAATGAGTTCAGTCAGTGTGTAATCCGACCACACACCTCTCTGTTGTTTCAGTGCTTATACTCATCTGCTTAATGATTAAAGGAGATGTACTGTAGCACAAATACACCAAAGAGACCCACTAATATAATTTATATCCACTAGGAAAAATATCTGCTCCTATAAACTATAATTATCAGTGAACTGACATGACACCGCCAGATTTAGGCTCTGGCTTGCACCTTAGGTTTGGATTTAATTCAACTTTAAGCACCTTTTCCGTAGCTGAGCTGCTGTAGCTGCTGTAGCTGAGTCCATGTAATAAATTTGGATGGTGTAAATTCACAGTAAGCTGTTAGGCGATAAAACATCAGTATTATCTGTTCATTGTCGCTTCCTTTAAGCCTCTGCTGCCTCTTTATATTCCCATTCATCAGTTACATGCAGTATATTTAATGGTTGTAGCTTTTTTTTTTTTTTTTACCTCACACACAGTCTTACTAATGTTTGTGCATAATAATCAATAAGCCGGTTCTGGCCTGCACGCCGCATGTTTGACACCCCTGATTTAGAGATTGTTTTTATATTATATGATTATACATAGTGTTTTATTTTATTTCGTATCACTTATTAACCCTTAAACAGGCCTTACTAGTTATGTCATTTGCACCTAAAGTAAGGAAGGGAGGAAAGTAGGGAAGAAGGAAGGAAAGTAGGGAGGAAGGGAAGGAAGGGAGGAAGAAGGAAGGAAGGTTGGAAGGAAAGGAAGGAGGGAGGTAGAAGGATGGAAAGGAGGGAGGGAGGAAGGAAGGAAGGGAGGGAGGGAGGGAGGGAGGGAGGAAGGAAAGGAAGGAGGGAGGGAGGAAGGAAGGAAGGAAGGAAGAACAGATAAAGGAAGGAAGAAAGGAAGGACAGATGAAGGAAGGAAGAAAGGACAGAAGGAGGGAACATTTACCCTAACAGCTGAACATAGATCTGAGGAAGGAAGGAAGGAAGGACGGACAGATGAAGGAAGGAAGGAAGGAAGGACAGAGGAAGGAAGGAAGGAAGGAAGGACAGAGGAAGGACCCGGGAGGACAACAGGAAGGTTAAAGAGTCTGTATCTCCTGGTGCACGTTGTCTGTTTAAGGGTTAAAGCAATACTGTTAGGTCAGTTTTGAATTTCCCCCCTAAAGGGATCAGTAAAGTTTACGTTACCCTTACAAAGAAACACATTTGTTAATTAGATTACAACAACAGGTGATTCATTATTATCTCATAACATTAACATAATATACAGTATCTGTTAAGTATGCAAGGTACCAAATTATTACCGATTTATATGGTCCTTTAAAAATCAAGTTATGGTTAAATTTGCACAATGGAAAGCTCAGTCTGAGTCTCACAATTGAGTTAATTTAAACAAGCATACATTTCACAGGAGGAACCCAAATTAGATGTCTTTTCTCTTCTCAGACTGGTCAGCAGTAGTTAAGATGAAATCAAAATTGTGTGTTGTGAACTGGTTTCAGGATTTCTGGTGATTCTCAGTTTTCAAACAGTTACTTCCTGTTGCCACTTGGAAATGCCAAAATACAACAGAGCCAACAGAGCAGCTTTAACTCTATTAGAATAGAAACATTAATATTCTTTACATAGAGACTGTTGACTGTTTATGTGATTTTTTAAGGACTTTTCTACGGTGGCCCTGAAGGGCAAATGACAACAACGAAAAGGGAAACACAACGACATTAACAAAAGCACGACATTAACAAAAAACCTAAAAAGGTACCTAACCTTTCCATTAGAATTATGTCCAGTTAATGTCGTCGTGTTTTTCTTTTTGTTCTCTCTCTCTTTCTATTTTTCTGTACTTGGTTTTTATTTTTATTTTTTATATTTATTTTTTAATTGTATGTTTTAACCCTTAAACAGACAACGTGCACCAGGAGATACAGACTCTTTAACCTTCCTGTTGTCCTCCCGGGTCCTTCCTCTGTCCTTCCTTCCTTCCTTCCTCTGTCCTTCCTTCCTTCCTTCCTCTGTCCTTCCTTCCTTCCTTCCTTCATCTGTCCGTCCTTCCTTCCTTCCTTCCTCAGATCTATGTTCAGCTGTTAGGGTAAATGTTCCCTCCTTCTGTCCTTTCTTCCTTCCTTCATCTGTCCTTCCTTTCTTCCTTCCTTTATCTGTTCTTCCTTCCTTCCTTCCTTCCTTCCTTCCTCCCTCACTCCCTCCCTCCCTCCCTCCCTTCCTTCCTCCCTCCCTCCCTCCCTCCCTCCCTTCCTTCCTTCCTCCCTCCCTCCTTTCCATCCTTCTACCTCCCTCCTTCCTTTCCTTCCTTCTTCCTCCCTTCCTTCCCTTCTTCCCTCCTTTCCTTCCAACCTTCCTTCCTTCTTCCTCCCTTCCTTCCCTTCCTCCCTACTTTCCTTCCTTCTTCCCTCCTTTCCTTCCTTCCTTACTTTAGGTGCAAATGACATAACTAGTAAGGCCTGTTTAAGGGTTAATGTTTGGGTTTTTATTTTTATTTCTCAAATTGCATATTTTTATGTTTTTTGTTTCTAATTCTTACTGTTAAATGTTTGTTTTATGTACTGTAAAGCACATTGAGTTGCCATTGCGTATAAATAAAACTGCCTTGCCTTGCCTTGATGTTTTAGACTTCACATAACACACTATTTTTGGGAAATCATCATCAGAACATCTTGTACGATGTTAGAAACTTTTTTTTTTT
Organism: Scomber japonicus; assembly: GCF_027409825.1. NCBI lineage: Eukaryota > Metazoa > Chordata > Actinopteri > Scombriformes > Scombridae > Scomber > Scomber japonicus. The sequence continues at coordinate 3,963,503 of NC_070593.1, forward strand.
TTTTTTTACTATTTCAAAACAGTACAAAGTAGTCATGTGGAGTTACTTTCCTGTATTTATGGTTATTATAATGAAAAGTTATTATTCCTGTTATGGCGTTCAGCTCTTTTTCTGTTAGCAGAGAAACATGAAAGCTCTTTGTGGAAAAGACTTTCAACTCAGCCATTAAAAAGCCACCAGCCTGGACAATACCATACAGCATGATTTCTCAGAGGTTCTGCTCAAATAATTGCTCCATAATTCTTAATATTATTATTATTATTATATGTAATTTATATATGAAATCTATCCAGCAAGCAAGAAAAAGTTGTAAGAGTTATTTGAAATAAACAGAACAAAGTAGACAAAAGGAAACTACAGAACACTCTCAATTTTAGAAGCGCTGTGCAAAATTATGGAAAGGATCATTTATGAATATATTACTACTACTACTTTTAAAGGCTAATCAAGCCCATTCAACTCCAACTTGTATTATGTATTTAACCTGCTTGTCGTCCTCCAGGGTCACTGTCACTTTCTGAACAGTCATAAATCACATCAAATCTGATTTTTGCAAACTAGATTGAAACCACCTTTGGGAGGAAGTTTCAGATCGCATTTGGACAGATGTGTCTGAGTCTGAGCAGCTCCAAACACTCATATCAGATTTGACTGTCCATGACGTCTCTCTACGTCTCTACGCTACGTCACTCTATGAGACACCAGACCCGCTTATTCCAGTTGTTGTTGCTAGGTGATATCACTGGAGGACTTATTCCAGTTGTTGTTGCTAGGTGATATCACTGGAGGACTTATTCCAGCTGTTATTGCTAGGTGATATCACTGGAGGACTTATTCCAGTTGTTGTTGCTAGGTGATATCACTGGAGGACTTATTCCAGGTGTTGTTGCTAGGTGATATCACTGGAGGACTTATTCCAGTTGTTGTTGCTAGGTGATATCACTGGAGGACTTATTCCAGTTGTTGTTGCTAGGTGATATCACTGGAGGACTTATTCCAGTTGTTGTTGCTAGGTGATATCACTGGAGGGCTTATTCCAGTTGTTGTTGCTAGGTGATATCACTGGAGGACTTATTCCAGTTGTTGTTGCTAGGTGATATCACTGGAGGACTTATTCCAGTTGTTGTTGCTAGGTGATAACACTGGAGGCAACGGAGGACGTAAACATCAGTCCATGGACAGAGGACCAAACCAAAGTCTTAATCTTTGGGGAGATGGCTCGGTTCAAGAGAAGCTCGAGGGTTTGTTGTTGCTGTCGCAATTATATGACATCACACAATACACGCTAGATGACGCCTCCGCTCAGACGTCGTTGCCATGGCAACCTGTCAGATTGGTCATTAATGTTGCCCAGTCTGAACAGAGCCTAATCCGATTTGGACACTTGCTAAAAACAGTGTGGACAGTCAGGCTTAAAAATCAGATCTGAGAAGGAATCAGGTTTGCCTGCAGTGTGAACGCAGCCCTTCTTTCTGAAATGACCACAGCATCTCTCTCTTCCAACATTAAACAGGTCTGAAGATGGCAAACTTATTATATCCTCACACACACAGCTGTTCTGATGACTCCCCTCTGTCCGGTACACAAACACAAACACATGGACATAGGTTGTTATTTTGAGTGAAAACACAGACAGCTAGCGGACCATGAAGAGGTATTCACTGAATTTGATGAATCAGGCAGCAGCAGCAAAAAGTACTGTAAATTATTTAGGCTTTATTCTAGATATTCTACAGGGGAGGCCATGGCACTGAAAGCACTCTGCCATACTTAGCTTAAAAGGCATTTCTGCTTAATAGTGAAACATAAAAAATGATGGCTGGGGCTCACTGATTCAATGTCACTTTGATTACGCTGCCACCTTCTGGTCAAACAGTTCTCCACAAGCTCAAAACAAACCTATTATTAAAGTCAAATTTAACTTAGCATGGAAAGAAGAATGACACAAGTTAAGTTAGGTCTTACAAAATAATGAAGAATGCAGCTCCCAATTACACAACTTACTACTTCAGTGTCATCGTAACTATGCAACAAGAGGTTAAGAGATTATTCATTTCAGATTCATGAGTATAATTGGGGAGTTTTAAACGTTTGGTAAAGAAATGGTTGATCAACAGTCAATCTTAGGTTTGTTTTGCATCTTCTTATTGATTATTCAGTTTTTGCCTTTATTGGTTAGTTTGGTTATATGTTTTTTTTATTGCATGTGTTTTAACCAATCATTCCCGACTTGAATATCTTCCATCTTTCCTCCGACCACGGTGGAATATCCATCAATCTATCATTCAGCTGAGCAGGTTAGGGTTTGCTCAGTTTTGTCTTTTACAGCTGAAATGAAATCTGTCCTTTGATTTGAAATGCAAAGGCTATTTGACATTTTTCAGAGAGTTTTTTAAGGCTTCTTTAAAAGGACCGAAAAGGGTCGATCAGACAGGTTTTGACCTTTTATTGCTGTGATCTCCGCTAACAGTTTAATAGAGCTGAACATGATTGGTAAAAGTAGCTTCTAACCTTCTTTATATCTGGTCAGACCAGAAAGTTTCTTCATAACCAAAGACCAAATGTTTCAGTTACCGAAAGCTAAATGTACATTAACCAAAGTTTATTTGCTGTTACCACAATCTTTCCTCAGCCTTATACGATGTTATAGAACAGGGGTGTCAAACATGCGGCCCGTGGGCCAGAACTGGCCAGCCAAGGGGTCCAATACGGCCCACTTTCCTTCCTGTCTTCCTTCTTTCCTTCCTGTCTTTTTTCCTTATTTGCTCTTTTTTTCATTCCTTCCTTCCATCTTTCGTTCCAGTCTCCTTTTCTTCTATCTGTCCTTCCTTACTTCCATATTTCCGTTGCGTCTTCTTTTCCTACTTCCTTCCCTCCTTCCATCTTTCCTTCCTTCCATCCTTCTTTTCTTCCATCTGTCTTTTTCCTACTTCCTTCTTGTCTTCTCTTTTTTCCATCTTTTCTTCCTGTCTTCTTTTCCTTCCTTCCTTCCTTCCTTCCTTCCTTCCTTCTTGTCTTGACTTCCATCTTTTTAATGATCCGGCCCACTTTCCTTCCTGTCTTCTTTTCCTACTTCCTTCCTTCCTTCCATCTTCCCTTACTTCCTTCCATCTTTCGTTCCTGTCTTCTTTTCTTCCATCTGTCCTTCCTTACTTACATATTTCCGTCCTGTCTTCTTTTCCTACTTTCTTTCTTCCTTCCTTCCTTCCTTCCTTCCATCTTTTTAATGATCCGGCCCACATCAGATCAAATTGATCTGAATGTGGCCCTTGAACATCAGCGCTGAGTTGTTGACACTCTGGCTGAGAGGAGTTGTACAAAATTGGATGATGCAACATAAGGGCCGTTTCCACCGCAGGAACTTCGGGGTAATTTTACGGGGCCGTGGCAGTTGGTTCGTGTCTCCACCGCAGGAACCGCCTCCAAAGGACAGAGTCCCTGCCTCGGAGTAGGTACTCAGAACGGCCTCGAAAAACTCTTGGGTGCTGATTGGAACTTCCTCTCACTCAGCCCTCTCAGTGGAGACACAGCGGTTGACAGGACCGAGTGAGAGGAAGGTTCCTGTAAAGTTCCTGTCCCTCAAATAGTTCCAGGAACTTCTTCAGTGGAAACGGCCCTATAAAAATGATGACCTCTTCAATTTTGGACTCTCCAACTCTATCTGAAGTCAGCAATGTTGAGACATTTTGCAGCGGGTCAGTGGCATCAATTTATGGGTCAAATTTCAACACAGTTGGATAGTATGTGAAATATTTTACCATCTTTAAGGAGATTTTGTTGAAATGTATTGATTTTGCTCTGAAATTGACAGTATTTAGTCTCAGTCAGTTGATGCTGCCAGCTTACTATATCATAGAGATGCTGAATATTAACAGAGGCCGCTTCATGCTATGTAAAATCCAGCATATTATTCAGCATTATGACTATGAGTAGTATCCTTGTTGATGAAGCCAGCTAGTAAAAATAGAGTTAAATCTCTTTCTGGAGGGGGAGTTCTCCAAAAGGTTTAGGTCCAGCGTGGGAGGGGTCATAACATTTCATGCACATCTTCATGTCTTCGCTCAACACTTAAGAAATCTCATGGGGGATTTTAGTATCCTGATGTCTACTGTAAATCAGTTTGATAGAACAGGGCCAGTTTCTCCATCAACCCAAAAGATGTTGTAAGACTGAAATCAACTCTGCAGTGTAGACTGAGAGTCTGCAACAACAACAACTGTGTGGATCAAACTTTTGGGAAGCACATTTTTAACAATTAGCAGCTTTAACCCCAAAATATCTGCTTTTAACCATTTTATCATTATCTTTTCTTCATGGCTAGGGAAGGGGGAACAAAGGAGGTATGATTGAATTACAAAATACAATAAAAAACTGGAGAAAATATCTAATATTGCTGCAGGTCAGGTTTGGTTTGAGCAGTGTTTGAACTCTTCTAACATGCTGTACTGTACATAACCCTGAGCCAAAAACACAACAAAGAAGGACGAAATGGAGTTTTGATAGAATCTCGCCTTGTTTCCTCTCCTCTGTTTGTTTGCCTCAGATTCATTCATTCATCGAGTTTTCTTCAATCCTTTAGAAAATACCGAATGCTCGCTTTGATTCATAGATTCTTTTCTGCCCTCTTCAATTATCTTCTGATATTTTCTATTTGCCATATTAATCACTGACACACACACACTGCAGTAGGATGTTATATGATACGAGGCAGCACCGGCGGACTACTTCCCTTCCCAAAAAAATCCTGAGTGAAGGGAGGAACTGTGTGTTCCCTCTTGTGTCCTCTCTTCTCCGTTAGCCTTTGCTCCAGTAGCACAGAGACCAGCGAGAGAAAGAGATAAATGCCCTCCCCCTCACACTGGGAAATGTGTGTGTGTCTGTGTGTGTCTGTGGGAGGGTGGTGTGTTTGAATGAGTGTTTCATGTGTCCGTGCAGGGTTTCTGCACCGATGTGGAGCCGCTCTGCTTCTTGCGTTTACAAATTCTTCGCAAATTCAAGCCGATTCATCCTTTGCCCAAATTTTTCTCCTAATCATGTTCAAATTACTTTTATTGGCCCTGTGTGCTCCGGCTGCTTTGGCCGTAATGACGGACGGGTAGAAGGAGTTGGATTCCCAGCGCTTTCATCCTCCTGCAGCCTATTACTCCAGTAATAGACAGAATATTCAGCTGCATGGGCTGCGAGGTAAAGCACTGGTTAGGTCAGGAGGGGACTGATGGATTATTAGCAGCAATACAGATCTATCCTCTGAATGAAAGGAGCCGAACAGAGTGCAGGTTTTTGAGAAAACCAAACGTATCCTCTCAAAGGAGCCCGAAGGGAGGAACTCAGAGTTGTGCTCAAATCCAATTCATGTCTATATTTTAGATTTATTGTGATATAAAGCAAAAATATAATTCAATCTACAAATTACAAGTAGTATTTAATTAGTTTGAGGTTTCAGCTGTGTTCTCCATTGAAGACATCAATTGAAGTCAAACCTCTATTTCCTGAAATATACTATAGTTATTTTTAAACTTCCCAATAATCATGAGATACTGTACATCATGTGCTTTCTTACACAACTGCATCCTATCAACGGTTTTTTTTTTTTTAGCTTTTTCCAGCTTTTAATTGTGATTTGGATCCAAACAAAGAGCAGTGTGGGAGTGAGGAGGAGCGGCAGGACAGGTTACCTTGAACTCTTGTACCTTCAAGTCTGGTGGAAATCCTTCTCTTGTCTGGAAAATTTAAGACTTTTATAAAATACTCTGGCAGGACACAAGCTGCTTTCGGTCCTTGACCAGAAGACACAAACCCCAGCGGTAATTTTTCAAACAAAACTCCCTGTTCAACAAGGAAATGGGCTCTACGACAGAAGTGATATTTACACTTCACTTGGTTACACTTTTATAATTCTTTCTACATGGAAGAGATAAGAAAAGTAAGAATCAGAACCACTGAGTGCTGAATTAACACATCTAATAGCCTCAAAATTAAGTTCTTGAATTTAGATACTGAAGCTCCTTCATTGCTGCAGCTATGAATTTGATAAAAAAAAAGGCCCAGAAGTAACTAAATGGTAAGTTTTGGAGTTTAAAGTGGCTATAATCAATATTTTTCATAGGAGTTTCTGAGTTTAGTTCATTTGTTATGTTTCCATAAATATATTTTTACACCCATTTTGTATCACAGCATAGTAAAGGTTGATGGAAAATGCAAAATTCGGGAAAAAAATAAGTTTTTATGCTCGCTTAAGGTGATTTTTAGTGGTTTTCCAGCTATAACCAGCTTCAAACTTCAAACTAGCTGGTCATTTGTTTTTTTCTTGCTGGATTTACCTGCTGCTGAGTCAGTTCACTCAATCTGGTTTAAGTGGTGATCAGCTGTTAGACCATTTTTTGTGTAGCTGGTTTAAGCTGGTTTGACCTATAGGTGGTAAACCAGTTACCAACTCAGTGCTGGTAGTAAAAAACCTTTAGTTCAAACCAGCTACCAGATCTGAGTTAATGGCTGGTTTAAACTAGTTTGAACTAGGTTTTGACAGCTGGTAGTCCAGTTAGCAGCTGTCAAACCTTGCTGAAACTGGTCAAACCATTTACCAGCTGCTCTATGTTGATGGTTTGACTGATGGTTTGAAATACAGATTTTAAGGATTTTCTTCTGTTTCACTGAAGACATGAGAAGTAACAGCAGATGAAAACAGTGATCATTGTCAGGTGAAGAAGAGACTAAAACTCCTAAAATTACAACTTCAAACAAACAGAAATATCTCCATCATGTTTTCTACATTATTATTATCATTATTAATTTTTTAAGGTTTGACCATAGACTGTATATAAGTTTGACTGACACTTGTTTACCATATCTCAGTTAATAGTTGGTTTAAACTGATTTGAACTAGGTTTTGACAGCTGGTAATCTAGTTAGCAGCTGTCAAACCTTACTCAAACTGGTCAAACCATTTACCAGCTGCTCTATGTTGATGGTGTAACTGATAGTTTGAGATACAGATTTTAAGCATTAGGAAGGCATGAGAAATAACAGCAGATGAAAACAGTAGATCATTGTGAGGTGAAGAAGAGACTAAAACTCCTAAAATTACAACTTAAAACAAACACAAATATCTCTGAATATCATGCTTTTTACATTATTATTATTCATTTTTTAAGGTTTGACTGGCACTTGTTTACCTTGTTGGGCTCTCTTCTTCTGCTGTGGTATCATGGCGGCTAACTGGAGAAGTAGCGCCACCTGCTGCTTATCTCGACGAACCAATTCCTAATATCCACATAACGGTAATGAATGGAAACGAGCATAAATTTACTGTCTTGGTTCACTCTCAGTGCTCTCATAGCGTAGTTTTCAGAGGAAAAGCTGTAAAAAGCCACTCTACACTACCTGCTCAGCACCAAACGACAGAAAGACACAGTTAGCTGTAGCATTTAGCAGCTAAAGAGACAGATATTTCACTCAGGAAGTTGGTTAGAGAGCAATAAACAGAGCTAAAGGAGAGTGAGTATTGGACTTGTGAGTATCACCAGATGGACAGAAACACGACTCCAAATTAATTGTAATTTTAACTGCTGGATGTGGCAATAGGCATTGACATTTTAATAAATTACAAAAAAAAAAGGTTGATTATTGCTGCTTCAAGGTTTGTTTACTTTCAAACTTTGGTTAGATATAAATTGAGGTTAGGTAAAAATATTAAGGTAGGTTTAAAATTAACACTTCATTAAGGTTAGGGTTTAGTAATAGATAATGTCACAGTAGTTCTCGCTTTTTATTCAGTTATAATAAACGGCCACTAGGTGTCACTGTCGCTGATGGTAAACATGCCATTTTGGGGCATTTGCTGAAATAAACTGATTCATGTGCAGTTTCAAAATCTGAAAATAAAGATGTAGAATTTCCTGTTAGATGAAAGCTTATGAAAAAATTTAAAAGCATGTTTTATAATTCAGGTAAACAGGATGTCAGATATATTTGGCCCATGTACTAAAAGTGACACAGACACACACACACCCTAGACACACAGGAAACAGTCAATACACTTCCATCAATGTTGTTTACTGGTATCTATGTGTTATCTACCTGTTGCTATGGGATTGTTAGCCCACGCTGGTCCTCTAAAGCCAACAAGCACAAACAAAAATACACAAACAAAAATACACATAAAGTCCATGAAGTGAGTGACAGATTGTAGTATTATGCTTGTTGCACAGGCCCATATTCTCACAATATTGTGTGTGTGTGTGTGTGTGTGTGTGTGTGTGTGTGTGTGTGTGTGTGTGTGTGTGTTGAGGGTAAGGGGTGCTGGCAGAAAGTGGAAAATGAGTAATCAGTTTTTAATTAACCAATTTATCTCAGTACAAACTCAGTTTATGGAGCAGCGATAGTGTTTATTTTTACTTAAACATTTTCAAGATAGAAACTTTGGAGTTTAAAGATTTAAAAAGACATCAGGAGAAAACAGATTTCTTTATTTCTATATGTTGAACAAAGACACTCATAATAAGAAGTGTGTTAAAGAATTTAATTTGTTATGACACACTTGAGTAAAGACAAAAATTAAGCTCAGTTTAGAGCATTTAAATAAAATATCTCCAGCTTGGAACTTCTTTAAATAAGAGGCGCTCTTGTTGGCTAATGTCTTCATGTCTAATCAATTCTGGTTAAAACTATGCCAATTAAATTCTATTATATATTTATATTATATACATTCAAATGGCTTTGTAATCTCTACAACATACAACATCCTCTGTTCTCATACCTTTGTGTCAGATAAGGAAACACAGACCGACATGCAGTAGATGTTTGTACAGAACAGATCAAACAGAAAATGATGAAACAGGAAAGCAGAAAAAGATCATCAAGTAAGACGAGTAAGAGTTTAAATCTGCATCTGGATCCAGATCTGCATCAAATTTCACATGGTGGAAATTATGCTGACTGGCTGAGAATATCTGACCAGGGGAATCAGGGCATAGAAGAAAAATAAATTATGTCCAATTTTATTAGATGCATGACCACAAGTTATGAGTATGGACTGTCCATGGTTATGCCACATAAAAATGTTGTCATGTTGCTATGATGCCATCAAATTTTGTTGGATAACTTATTTTAAATGTATTTGATCGCAGATACAAAATAATTTCAAGTTTGTCCAATGATGTTTATGGTGATCTATGGTATATGCCAAGAAATAAATAAAGATATCAACCAAATTCAGAGAAGATTGGCTTAATAACAGAGATGTATGGATAACACTCAAAGACTGTATGTGGATGAGTTGATTTGTGGGTGAAGTTGGCACCAGATATTGACACGGAAGAAGAATGCATGGAATAAACAAAAAAGACTATATCTCTGCTCCATCCATAGGAGTGCAATGCTAAATCAGTGGAGTGCTTTTTTTGCAGACTAATATGGACAATAAATTGATATCAAAGTTAATTTTAGTTTTACAGGCCAATATTACAAGTCTCAATTTTGTACTTCAGGGGGCTTTACAGTCTGTAGAGCAATACAACGTCTCCAGTCCTTAGACCTATGATTCAAATAAGGAAAGACTTTAATGGGAGAAACCTCAGTAAGATCTCTGCTGGTACATCCTAAAGCACCATGGATGATAACTAAGCCCTCTCCTTGATAACTGAGAAAAGTCAAAGCTTTATTGAAATAACTTTCCAGTAAAAATCACTGAAATGTGTTCATAACTTTATGTGATATCCCTACAACTATTAGAAACAATAAACAGATATACAAGGCCGAAACTAATGAAATTAAAACATACAGGATGTTAATGACTCTCACATTATCTGACAACAAGGAGCTACCTTTTGGTTTGTTTTCCTCTGATGATAAGAAAACATGATTGGCACAGTCCGGTGTAGCAGCCAGCTGTTGATCCTGAGCAAAGACGTCTTACATAACCAAGTTCTCATTAATTCATGATGATCGGATCTGCCCAATTGTCCTCTATAAATACCTGTTCACACAGAAGAGACAGATGTAAACATTTAGAGCTGGGGGTGTGTTTGCATCACTGCTGCCCTGCTTGCAGCACTCTGCTGCCATGGAGACGTGGAGGTTGTTTACCCAAACTGGGAACCAAGTGAACCAATTCAACTGATGTGTTTTTCCACTGCATGAAAATGCTGCTGTGTCTAAACATACCATGTGGTTTGTTAAGTACCATTCGACCAAATCTCTTTTTTTTCTTCTTCTACTCATTGATGCAATGACCCTCTCACCAGTCACATCCGAACTTTCGCTGTGAGCTAAACCTGACGTGATCTGCTTTCCCCACTCGAATTATAGCCTGTTTTATTATCAACCAGCCTGTTTTCCCATTTTTTCCTCCCCCATTATCCCTATTATCTATTTTATCACCTTTCTGAATAAAAAAACACAAGATTAAGAATGTAAGGAATGGTTTAAGCAGTCTGTTTGGTAGTCTAAACTGCAAACATTAGCATGCCTGACTAACTAACCGTATTAACCTCATTACTTACAGTAGTAACCTATTGATACTTCCAAGGCCAAGAGTTACAACAAAATTCACTAAATATTATTTTGTGGAGTGACATTAGTAAAGGATCTGTTCAGGCTTGACATGTCTGCTGTGTGGAAGCCAGCCTAATACAGACGCTACTATATCAGAATCATATTTGGGAAAGTTCACCAAACTCATTAGTCAGCCCTCATCCCAAAATACTCAGAATACCGTACCGTGCCGTACCGTCTTCTTCCGCTTTATCCGGAGTCGGGTCGCGGGAGCAGCAGCCTAAGTAGAGAAGCTCAGACTTCCCTCTCCCCAGCCACTTCGTCCAGCTCTTCCCGGGGGATCCCGAGGCGTTCCCAGGCCAGCCGAGAGACATAGTCTCTCCAGCGTGTCCTGGGTCTTCCCCTGGGTCTCCTACTGGTGGGACGTGCCCTGAACATCTCACCAGGGAGGCGTCCGGGAGGCATCCGGACTAGATGCCCGAGCCACCTCATCTGTCTCCTCTCAGAGTAAATAAAAGTAAACATACATCAAACATTTGTGTTGCGGGGGTTGAGCATAGCTCAGCGGGTAGAGCACCCACCCCATGTGTTGAGGCTATAGTCCTCGTTGCAGGCGACCCCGGTTCGAATCCCGAGCCGAGCGGTCTTATCCTGCGTGTCATTCCCCCTCTCTCTGCCTCCTGTTTCCTGTCTCTCTACACTGTCCTGAACATTAAAGGCAAAAAAAGCCCAAAAAATATACTTTAAAAAAAAACAAAAAAAAAAAACATTTGTGTTGCTTGTCCACGTTACTTCTTATGTAGGCTATCTCCATCTGATTGGTGAAGAAATGACAGTGTGATATAATTATATTGTGCAATAATACTAGGACGACATAGATCGTCAACCAGTGAGGATGCCATCTTTAACTAGAACAAGTAGATTTAGCTAAAGTTAATTAGTGCTGGCCAGCTACAGTTTATAAGCACACTTCTGACGTTACCACATCATTTCTGTAATTATATACATTTAAGAAATAAAGTTTAAGGGACAAATAGGTAAATGGGGGCTGGCAACTTATTTAGAGCAGATAATAGTATTGGGTCTATTGAATACCAGCAATATCACAGCTGATGTCTGCAGCTTATCACTTTCACAAAAATTAATGAAAGTAGCCACCGTGAAGTCACACACTGGTTTGTGGACTGCTGTTTTATCATCAACCAGTTGCTATGCAACACAAATTTTGAAAATGGTATCAGACAAAAATTAGCATTGGCCAACTAATACATGTTACCAAATATAATGGACAAGAGCAAGTTAGTGATTTATCTGCATGCTGCTGATGAAATGATGAAAGAGAGGAGGAGAGAACATGATGTCCCACCACAGAGAACAAAGTGCAAAAACACCATTTTAATAGTCCCAGTTTGAAGGTTCAGTTTGGAACATGCTGCATCTCAGATACAAAATACTTAATTTTAATTAAATACCACCAAACTGGAAACCAAATTGGTGTATTAGCTGCATTAACATTTTTTTCTCAAGTGGAAGCTAAAGAAGTCAACAGCAGACAGACACACACACACCTAACTGCTGTGTAATTTGCTTTTTACACAACACAGAGCAACATTTACATTTATTTGAAGTCACATCCATCATAAAATTGTCAGTAAGTCTAATATTCTCTCTCTTGTTGCTCTGGCTTGGTCGCCACCAACAACTGTGAAAAATATCCAGCTCTTCTTCCATCTTCTTCAACACCTAGTTTGTACATTTTTACATTCTCTGTAACGTGCAAATGTTTTTGGTTTTTTCAAATGTTCAGCAACAATTGAGGAATTTTGAATTCTCAAGGCTACTTTAGGTTTGTTTCATTTTTTAAAGGTATTTTTGGACATTAAAGAGATTAATAAAGACACGCAATAGCGCTTGACGGCTAGACTCAAACCAGTGATGTTACTATTCATCATCAGCACTTTAAACCAATTGGTAACTATCACAGCTTGATGCTACCAATGGACGCAGTAATTATGAGTCATTACGGTCTTAATCACTAAATTCTTAATCACTTCATAATCAATATTTCAGTCAGATTAATACTTATTATGATACCTGCTCTGTTAGCACAATTTAGCTAAAGTAGCTAATGTTAACTGAAGTGTGTACTACGTTATCTTCTGACCAATCAGCAGTGGGGCATGTTTCCAGAGCGTGGTGGTGGGTAACATCCTGCACTCCTTATTTGGAAGGTCCTGGCTCCAAATGGAAAAGATGGCGCTGACAACAAGCTGCAACTTTGGGCTTCAAACCGGCTCCAGTGCAAACCAATTAGTGAAATCACACTTTGCTCTGTCTATCTTTATAAATTTCAAGTTTATTTATTGTCATTCCACATATATATGAACAAATGCATATAGAGGAATGAAATTGCGTTACTCGGGATGCTTGTGCCAAAGTTAAATAAAACAACGACATGCACGTATACTCCTAATTTTAAAAAATCCTAAACTAAGACAGCCTGTGGTTTAAACCCCTGTTAGTTTCAGTTTGAGTTGGACTTTAGGTTTTATCACTTTGAATACAAGGACATTGATACATGCAATGATCTCCCCTTTAATCCTGCTGCTCCACCATTACAGTAACAGCTACTTTCATTACAAGTATTCATGGCCAAGAAATCAGCTTCATCCCGGAGAAATCTAGCCTTACTTCACTACTGTTGGGTGTCGTCATGGTGTTTTTCAACCTAAAGAATATGGTGAAACTTTGTTGAGCCAAACTCCAGACAGAATCCTGTATTTAAGGACTGACTTTCTATTATTCTTTATTCTTTATTTTTTTATTAACTGCAGTATTACACACTTGACTGCAGAAGCATTGGTTTATAAAGTTTCATTTAATGAGTTTGAAAGCTTTATCAACATCATAGACAGTCAAAGGAAACAAAAAAGGGGGGTTGGCGGGGTGGAGAGTTGCTCTACCAATGACTAATGACTGGTCTGGATTCAAGCTAATAACACTGAAAGCTCATGTGTTCTTCATGTGACCGCTCAGCTTTGTGGGACTTGTGGAGAGTGGTGTTTACTCCAACCTTGTCAGATTATTTATGGTGGAGTGTTGTCAGCATCCAAGAACACAGTGATTTTCTGAAGGGCCAGCTTATGAAATATTATCATTTAAACCTTGGAGTAAGCTTTTAAGTCATGCCCACCTCCAACGAAAAGATTTATATCTAAATGATAGTCATGAGGGAGCCAAAGAAATAACAGATGATTGGAAAAGGATGTTTCAGAGATGAATGCAGTCTTTGGCAAAGCAAAATTGGTGCATCTTGTTCCATTTCCATCTGTTTTTTGCAGAATTTGTGAATATTAATTTATATTTAAAAGCCTTTGAGGACACTGGAAATTCCTTTTCTTTCTACTTTCAGTTCATCTTTAATAACGGAAACACCGGTGGACAAAATACTCCCACGTAACATCCATTTTATAGCTGTTCTGGAGCTTTCGATCACATCACATGACCTTCATTAACAGAGGCAGATTTGATAAGTTGTCATGGAATTGTAGTTGGTCAACCTTTCTCAACCTTAAAGTAAACTTCACACCCTAAAAAAATAGCACCTAACAAAGACTTCACCCTCCAGTTCAGCATGTATGCCACTGTCACCGTCTGTAGGATTTATAGTATATATATATATTTAAAAAAAATAATGATTAACAGATTGATTACAGGATACTGAAGACTACAAAGCATTCACCAGTTGTCTCCTCCAACTTTAGATCAAAAAAGGCTGAGTGTCTTTGGAGGAGCCTTTGAAATGAAACAGCCCTTGTTGCCCGGTAATGACTTCTGATCTTTTGGTATAAAAGTGTACACTTCAGTGGATTCAGAGCTTCAGATTTAACCTTTATTGTAGCCTCCTCCTCTTCTATGTCTTGCCTTTTTTCAGTCTAACATCCCATTTGGCAGGGGGGAAAAAAAGCAACTGCTTGGCTCGAAGCCACTAATGTTCATCTAACCAATGTGATTATTTGGAGCCTCAAAGAAGCGTTTCAATCTGATAAAGCACTATACAAACATAAATGTTGATCACTTAAACTCTGCAAACAGATCCTCTGCCCAGCACAGATATTTGAATCAAATACTTTGGAATAAAAAAAGACAAGAGCTGTGTCCCAGTTTCAGACTGAAGTACAAACTAATTCCAAGCAGATTTTGAATATGCAGATTGTAAATTGTATTTCTTAGTGTGATGTTGACAGACACAACTCTAGAAGTTGAAAGATAATTCTAGTTTATTACAATCTGGATGTGATGTTTGAGGGTTAGGTTATCCATTTCTATCAATTGTGGTAATATAGTTGTCACCAAGTTAGTAGTAATATGAGGGGACTTGCTAATGTCTAATCTAATGTACTGTAGCAGAGTCGCTGCCACAGAGGGATTTTCCCAGCAGAGACCACAGACAGACTGGTGTTGTTTAGACCGGCTTATTTGAAAACTAAACTGTCGTGGATCTCCTGTGTGAGGCTGCCCAGTGCCCAGTCCCAAACTTAAAACACAAAAAATCAAACTTAAACTTTCAGTCCTTGTCTTCAGCTGCACTTTCCATGTCTCGTCCCAGTCCAGCCACTACTGCAGAGATAGTTGAGACTGCAGGCTTTATTGCTCAATTCCGATTCATTGCTCAAATCTGATTTTTTTGTTTGGCTGTTCATATTACACTTTTAAATGTGGCCTCCTGAAGTGAGCCACATGCTCAGTTGATCATTAATGCCGTCACGCACAGAACGGTGTTTACGAAAGCGAACATGGCAATAGCAACAGCTGGTGAAGTTACTGGTAGTCTCATTTATGGTCTAATGTTAAAAACAGTGTGTGGAGGCAGCCGGCAAATTTGTGAGCGGGTGATGTTAAAAAGGAGGAAGAGGAGAAAGAAAATGAATACTTTAACCCTCCTGTTGTCCTCAAGTCAAGGAAGGACAGGAGGGAGGAAGAAGGAAGGAAAGGAGGGAGGGAGGAAGAAGGAAGGAAAGGAGGGAAGGAAAGGGGGGAGGAAGGAAGAAGGAAGGAAAGGAGGGAGGAAGGAAGGAAAGGAGGAAGGAAGGAGGGAGGGAGGAAGAAGGAAGGAGGGCGGGAGGAAGGAAAGGAAGGAGGGAAGGAAGGAAGAAGTTGCTCCAGAATAACGTCAAAGTCACATTAAATGCGACCTGACTGTTCAGATTGCGGTCGCATTAAAAATAATCCGACATGTATCCGATTCAGAACCACATTTGAAAGTAGCCTGAATCGGATTTGGAAATGTCAGATTCAATCCGACTTGTGCTGTTCACATTGTCAAAAACAAATCAGATATGCATCACATTTGAGCCAACAAATCGGATTCAGGTCACATTTAACTGCAGTGTGAACGCAGCCAT
This sequence comes from Scomber japonicus, assembly GCF_027409825.1. NCBI lineage: Eukaryota > Metazoa > Chordata > Actinopteri > Scombriformes > Scombridae > Scomber > Scomber japonicus. The sequence continues at coordinate 3,979,399 of NC_070593.1, forward strand.
AGAGAGGTTGATTAGTCAATTTACCCGAGCTGTGTTCATCAGCTCACCTGGTGCTGCTCCTGCTGATCCAGCTCTGAGCAGCCTCACTCTCCTACAGCTGACTGCCCAGACCACACACACCTTCAGAGACCCTAAAAAGAAGTCAGACAAACTGTGGACAACCCGACAGTTTGTACAGATTATATAAACTACTTTATTTGGAGGTACAAACAGAAAGTGAATGCACCTGTGCACACAAATACAGTAAAGACTCTCTTTCAAATTAACCTGGCTAACGTGGAGTTTTAATCTCAAACCTGTCTGATCTTTTTTCATTTAATTTTATTAGCTCTTTAAACTGTGATGATATACAGCTTTTCAGAGGAAAAAAGGAACGTCCGCCACATTATCTGGACTTTCCTTTTTTCCTCTGAAAAGCTGTATATCATCACAGTCATGTTCTTTGTTTCTTTGATGATGAGTAACAGGTGCTGGCCTTGTAAAAAGGATAATGATTTACTGAGAATACAGTACAAAGATAAAGTGGAATTAACAGCAGATCTATCTCATATTACTGAACACACAAACAAGATCTCCCTTTGTTAACCCTCAAACATTCACACTCAGCCAGCATTTCAAATATAGCCTATTTAGCATCTAGTTTGACATTTCAACTGTTTACATACTAAATGACTCTATTAAAGGATTTGTCTTGGCACCAAATCTCCAAACATTAAACTCATCCTACTTACAAGTATGGCACATGTATCCAGAGCGTGATATATCTTATTCCTCTGTGCCGTAGGCCTCTGTTGTTTTCCAAAAACTATTAAAATCACATCAATGAGCCACACCGCTGCACTGGGTGACATGTTCCTTCACTTCTGAGGACAGTTTCTATGGTAGCTTGATTAGAAATGGCTCCAAAGTAGCCTGGCTAATGCTAGACCCTACCACAATTGAGGTAGGAGCCATTCATTTCCTTGTATTTGAAGCAGGATCAACGAATGTCAATCAAATGCGTCTGTACGCTACTGGACAAACTCACAGCCAATCATATCAACGATAGATGATGACATATTCAGAGCCTGTAGGAAGCAGCGTGAACACTTCCTGTTTATGAAGGTGCTAGTTTTTGTTCTATTTTCAAAGTGAACTTGACTTCAAATTTAATTATCACACAATCTACTGCTGCTTTGAACGGTTGCTGCACCTCTGTGGCCGCCATGCTGGATGTAAACAGAGTCGCTCTACGCTCGACATCGCCTTGAGCCCCCCCCCCCCCCATTCTGTGATTGGTTCCCCTATCTCAGGAGAAGATTGTTGTCTTGGTGGCCATGCTAACTTTCTGAGCGAAGTGGAATGTCGCTGGAAAGAGAGCATGGGTTGAAATTTGCTGACAATAAGAAAAATATAGAAAATCACCAATCATCAATCAGTGTACTACACTTCAACTGTCTCTTCTTTCTTTCTTTCTTTCTTTCTTTCTTACCTCTTAATGTACTTTCACACAGCCTGGCAACACTGAAGATCTGTATTTTGAAAGGGGAGCTACCTACGATCCTGCTACCTTAGACCACATGCAGGCTCTAGTACAATCTATCTAGTACAGAGTTAGGTGTTAAACTCATTTTCATTCAAGGGCAACATACAGACCAATTTGATCTGATGTGGGCCGGATCATTAAAGAGATGGAGGGAAGGAAGGAAGGAAGGAAGGAAGGAAGGAAGGAAGGAAGGAAGGAAGGAAGGAAGAAAGGGAGGAAGGAAGGAAGGAAGGAAGGAAGGAAGAAAGGGAGGAAGGAAGGGAGGAAGGAAGGAAAGAAGGAAGGAAGGAAGGAAGGAAAGACAAGCAAAAGGAAGGAGGGATGAAAGGAAGGACTGACAGACAGACAAAGGAAGAGAGGAAGGAAGAACAGAAGTAAGAAAGGTATGAAGGACAGATGGAAAGAAGGACAGAAGAAAGAAAGGAAGGAAGGACAAATGGAAGGAATGACGGAAGGAAGGACAAATGGAACGAAGAAAGGAAAAGGGGAAGGTATGGAGGACAGATGGAAGGAAGGACAAAAGGAAGGAAGGACAGATGGAAGGACGGAAGGAACGAGGAAAGGAAAACAGGAAGGTAGGGAGGAAGGACAGATGGAAGGAAGGAAGGGACAAGAAAGGAAAAAGGGAAGGTAGGGAGGACGGACAGATGGAAGGAAGGACAAGAACACAGGAAGGAAAGTGGGCCGGATTGCACCCCTAGACGGGCCGGTTCTGGCCCGCGGGCCGCATGTTTGACCCCTCTGATCTAGTACAATCTCATTACGCTGATAAATAGAGTGGATCATTAGACTTAAACTTGCTCTGATACTGTTTCTCTTCATTGAAGTGCGTCATTCAGAAAAGTCAGATTTGCCCTCCAACTTCAGCACACTTCAGTTATCTCTGCCACTTCAGGGTTATATTAGATTTCAATCTCTTTATGACACTTTAACTGCTTTCATTGCTTAAGCATAGATTGAGTCGAGTCGGGTTTTTTTTGTTTCCACTAGGGATAGTACCTGTACCTGGTACTTTTTCAGTACCTGCTCTGCTGAGGTTCAAAACGAGCCGAGCCGATAGTAAATGTGACGTCGACAGATTGCCGGCCACTGATTGGTCAGAAGAGTTGTCGCTGGAAGAGTCATGAGCCGTCCCACACAAGAATCAAAGCCGCCATTTTTAAATACCGGCAACAGTGTTACAGCCAGTCAGTTTCTCTTCTCTTGCTTTGTGTGTGACAGAAAGCCACATACAGCAGCAAGTACACCATCGCCTCCATGTCCTCCATTGTTTATGTGTTTGTGTCGCATATAAAACGAAGTCATAGCAGTTTCGCGGAGCCGTTGCTATGACGACCCCGCCCACGTTGAGGTACTTCTTTGTAATGGAAAAGGTCGTTCCTGGAACCGAGTCGAGTCGAGTCGTGCTGGAACTGTATAGTGGAAAAGTGTCATTACAAACCCAGTGACGATTCAACCTCACACAGGGCCTAAAAATTAAATCAAATCATGTAATGTACTCTCTAATGACACTTTAACTGATTTCAGCTGCTTTAAACCTCCTCAGTGCTTCAACTTCAACCTCAACTGCAACCATCACAATGCAACATCTCACTCACATGCAAACAATTAAACTTATAAAACACTATTTACACATGCTACTCCCAGCATAAAGTGAGTGTGTTTTGATCTCTCTCACAGACAAACACTTAAACAATGTAAATGTCACTTTATCTCTTCACGCTGTAACTTTCTTTATTTCTGTGATCTACAGTAGTTGAGTCACAAAACTTTGGAGATTTTCAGTACAGCTTATCCGCTTCATCTCCGCCGATGAACTCAGCCAAGCATTTAGTCTTATTAATTCTGAGACGGATACTGTAAACACAGTTTTATTACAGCACCGATCTGTAACCGGAGAGGAATGTTTGCTCACTTTTAATAAATGCTCTCTTAAAATCCTGAGGGCTTTATAGGAGAAACAGGGAGAGGTGACGGTTGAATATTCATGCAAGCAAATCCCACGTCTTCTCCGAGGAGACCTAATACCTTTCATTTGACTGTGGCTTTATTGGTGAATCTACTGTCAAAAGGGTCGAGTTTCCTTTTTTATATATATATATATCTACAGTATCAGCCTTTTTTTTTTTTATTAGACATCTCTTTTTTTGGGGTCTTTTTTCTTTTTCCTTCCCAAATAACTGTCTTCAACCTGAACTGACAGACACTTTAATGTACCGAGGCTTCTCCCTGCCTCTCGAAAAGCAATGACACTATTCAGCTCTGACCTTTTTTTCTCTGTTGGCACTGCACTGTCTCTAACAATGGAACAGGAGGAGGTTTAATATAAGTTACGGCGCTGGGAAAAGTATATTCGCAAAAAGGGTTAGAAGAACTCTCCTCTTTTTTTTTTTTTTTTTTTTTTTTCCTCCCACCTCCTCGCTATCTTTTTCTCTCTTTTCATTGTTCTCTCTCCGTGCACAAAAGGGCCTTTTCCATGTCTGGATAGGATGGAAATTGAAATCTGGAGTAAAATCAGGGAATAGTATGTATCACAAAGGAGGAGGCCATTCAATCAGGGGAGAGTCCCGGTCTCTCTTTCTGCTTTAGACACGGATGAGACAACACCAGGCGAGATGATTTTGTGACAAGTATGGACACCTGTTCATCATCGTCTTGTGGTATAACATAATAATGTATATCTGTGCAGTGTATAATGTAAAACTATGAGTGTGTAAGCATCGCCTTAAGATTTTAGAATAAGTCAACAAAAACATCATCAAAAGATGATGCGAAAATAAACGTATTTGTGGACCCAGCATCAAATTTCTGCTTTTAATCCATTTAGAGAGAATATATTAGAGGATTATGGTAAAAATGTCTAAGTGGTGTAACCATAAAAACTTTATACCAAATAATTGAACGTTGCTTAAAAACAGTAAATAGTCAATAAAACACCATATCAACTAGTTTGGCATGATCTTACATTATAACTTTTATATTAAATAAAGCTAATGGAATACCATTGTTCTAAATATTACATTTAATCTGGGTAACCATGGAAGCAGGAAACATTTACATTATTAGTATAAGTCCACTTAAATACACTGTAGGTGATAAAATATTTAATATTTATCATTCTTTTGTGGTTACACCATTTGACATTTTCAGGAGCATTCAGTCTTACTTTTGGTTAAAAAAAATGGTGCAAATGTCATTTCAAATGATATAAAACCAATAAAAATACTAAATGTACATTTTAACAAATCTGATGGTGGGGGGGCTTAAAGAGACAGGAGCTAAAACGGCCAGTTTCTTACAGAGGCTGAACTGAGGGACTGCATAAAGAGTAGGCATGGGATGATAACCGTGTTCAAGGTATACCGCGATATGAAAAAGTCACCAAATTTTTTATCATACTGTTTAAGGTATGAGCTGTTTTTTGTCTGGTCAGAGACAGAAAGTGCTGGTCAGAAATCCCTCAGGTGGTGCAGCTGCAGCGTAGAGTATCACGACCCCTCACACTGTCATTAAAGTGTATATTCAGGTTAAATTAACATGTCTGTCTTTATTTTTCTTCCTTTTAGGAACATTTTAGAGCTGTAATCACAATACCTCCATACCGTGAAACCATGATATTTATGCTATACTGGCCCATGCCTAATAAAGAGCCAGTATAATATACATAAGGAGTTTTGTGAACTGTAAATTATGCAAATATATTCCAACTTTCTGCAACATTTGAATAGAAACCAAGCTGATGTGACTAATTTGACACCTTGTCTCTCCTTTTGTGAATCCAGCTTCCTGTTTATTGAACGAATCCATTTTAACAACAGTTCTTGTCTGACTGTTGTTCATGGTGTTGTTCCTTTTCTAATTTATTACCACCCTCATTCAATTTTATGTTGAGTACAGTTTCCACAGCTTCACAATAGCTTCCAGTAAAAACCTGCTCTGTCTTCAACCTTTATTGGAAGTGTGTGGAAGGGTTTATAGTCTACATGTGTAGTGAGAGTAGAAGGGAGTCCGTCCTTTTACTGAACTATAGTATCATATAAATATAACATCGGTCACTGTTTACTGTTGACTCACAGGCCGAGCTTATTAACGGAGCTCCAGAAGTATTTATAGCTGACAGTGTGTGTGTGTGTGCATGTGTGTGTGTGTGTGTGTGTGTGTGTGTGTGTGTGTGTGTGTGTGTGTGTGTGCGTGTGTGTGTGTGTGTGTGTGTGTGTCAGACTGAAGCTCAAAGTCTCCGCTTATTTCATGAGGACAGAGAGGTGAATGTGAAAAGGCTCAATGGCGCCATCTGTTGAAAGAAAACAGGACAACTTTTTAAGAAAAAACACCAATTTGATCTCATGTGGGCCGGATCATTAAAAAGATGGAAGGAAGGAAGGAAGGAAATAAGGAAATAAGAAGGGAAGGAAGGAAAGACAGGCAAAAGGAAGGAGGGAAGAAGGAAAGACAGATGGAAAGAAAGAAGGAAGAAAGGTAGGTTGGACAGATGGAAGGAAGGAAGAAAGGAGGGAAATAGGAAGGGAAGGAAGGAAAGACAGACAAAAGGAAGGAGGGAAGAAGGAAAGACAGATGGAAAGAAAGAAGGAAGAAAGAAGGACAGATGGACAGAAGGAAGAAAGGAAGGATGGATAGAAGGAAGAAAGGAAGGACAGATGGAAGGAAGAAAGGGAGGAAGGACAGATGGAAGGAAGAAAGGAAGGAAGGACAGAAGGAAGAAAGGGAGGAAGGACAGATTGGAGGAAGAAAGGAAGGAAGGACAGAAGGAAGAAAGGGAGGAAGGACAGATGTAAGGAAGAAAGGAAGGAAGGAACAAATAATGGATAAAAGGAAGGGAGGAAGGACAGATGGAAGGAAGGAAAACAACACAAGAACGAAAATGGACCGGATTCCACCCCTCGGCGGACCGGTTCTGGCCCACGGGCCGCATGTTTGACACCCCTGATTTAAAGGCTCTGCTCTGTGTTCTGAGTATAAATATGTACGATACATCTTATTAGTAGTTTAGACTTTACAACACCATCAAGGTACAGCAAGACTTTTAATTTCATATTCCAGAAAAATTGCCTTTTTGAATCTTATTTTGTTTTTCCCCTTTTTTTATTTTTTCTATTTTAGCACATAAAAATGTTGCAATATAAAAGTCCGCTCTGCTCAAGTGGGAGCCTGCTTTTAATCCATTTAGAGAGAATATATTAGAGGATTATGGTAAAAATGTCTAAGTGGTGTAACCATAAAAACTTTGTACCAAATAATTCAACTTCAAGGAAGGAAGGGAGGAAGAAGTAAGGAAAGGAGGAAGAAAGAGAAGAAGAAGGAATGGAGGAAAGAAAGGAGGGAGGAAGGAAGGGAGCAAAGGAAAGAATGAAGAGAGGAAGGAAAGGAAGGAATGGAGGAAGTAGTAAGGAAAGGAGGGAGGAAGGATGGAAGGAAGGAAGGACGGAGGAAAGGAGTTCCCTACACTGCACACACCTGCAGCATCTTTTATTTCCCTCCACCATCAGTGACTGCAGAGGACGGGATGTAACAGCTGTACTCCACCACCACCACAGGTTGCTTTCTAGGAATCCGCTTTGAGAGCTTCCCAGAATTTCACCAGAGCTTTATTGGGTTCCCTAAATATTCATCTGGTTGCTCCGAGCTCTCTTCCTCTGAATTATTTACAGACGGAGGCAGGAGGCAGCCAGGCAGGCAGTCGCTGAGGAACAGATTGTCTGTCATAAACACTGTGTGAGCTCTACGCTAAAAATTCAAGAACAGAATGAAACCCCCACTGAACAGGACATTAGGGACAGTTAGTCTGTGTGTGTGTGTGTGTGTGTGTGTGTGTGTGTGTGTGTGTTTTATCAGGTTTTGACTTTTAGAGCAGCGGTGTCAAACGCATTTTCCTTCAAGGGCCACATTCAGACCAATTTGATCTGATGTGGGCCAGATCATTAAAAAGATGGATGGAAGGAAGGAAGGAAGCAAGGAAGGAAGGAAGGAAGGAAGGAAGGAAAAGAAGACTGGAAGAAAAGGAAGAAAGACAGGTGAATGGACAAAAGAGAAGAAAAGAAGGAAGGAAGGAAGGAAGGAAGGAAGGAAGGAAGGGAGGAAGGGAGGAAGGAAGGAAGGAAGGAAGTAGGAAAAGAAGACAGGACGGAAATATCGAAGGAAGGAAGGAAGGAAGGACAGATGGAAGAAAAGAAGGAAAAGAAGACAGGAACGAAAGATGGAAGGAAGTAAGAAAAGATGAAAGGAAGGAAGGAAGGGAAGAAAGACAGGTGAATGAACAAAAGAGAAGAAAAGATGGAAGAAAGAAAGAAAGAAAGAAGACTGGAAGAAAGGGAAGAATTACAGGTAGGAAAAGAAGGAAGGAAGGAAGGAAGGAAGGAAGGAAGTAGGAATAGATGGAAGGAAGGAAGGAAGGAAGGAAGGAAGGAAATAAAGACAGGAAATAAGGAAAAAAGACAGGAAGGACAGTGGGCTGGATTCGACCCCTTGGCGGGCCAGTTCAGATCATTAGTAGTTTTTCACTGGCAGAAATACTCACTAGACTAGAGAACCAAATGTGGATTCATCTGTTGCTGAAAATAATACTACTGACAGCATTTCTTCTGCCATCTGTAGTTTTTTTTTAAATTATTCTGGGAGAAATCTAATCAAACCAAACAGGATCATCTCTTTCATTTAAACTTTGGCTTTTTATAAACTTAATAATGTTGCAGATGAATCAAAACTTTATTTAAGCTGCCAGGTTTTCAGAAGAAAAACTCATTAGACCTTTCATCAAGCTGCTGTTTCCATAACTGTCAATTCTGCCTTAATTATTAATGTGTGTGTGTGTGTGTGTGTGTGTGTGTGTGTGTGTGTGTGTGTGTGTGTGTGTGTGTGTGTGTGTGTGTGTGTGTGCGTCCGTCTACCTGCTGAATGTGTGCAAGCACTTGTTTGAAGCAGCATTTTACTTTGAAAGCAATACATGTGATTTATATTATATGTGATATCCTTTAATGGTATCTAGAAATGATGTCAGGGAGATTCAGGGTCACTGTTTCTTTTCAGACAATCAATAAAGTCAGTGTAAAGTAAGAATAAATATGTGTTCTGAGTTTGACATACCACAGAAAAGTGTGTTGTTAACAACCCTGCCAAATTTGAATGATTAAAAAAATTGCCAAATATATGAAATTAGGCTTCAAAGTTGTGTAAAAATCAGCCTCTTTCTCTGCTATCAAACACTGTGGGCGTGACCACCGAGTCCGCTGAAGCCCCGCCCCCTACCAAGTGTCACCTGTCAATCAAAGTCACCACCTCTACCAGAAACATGGACGCTATGTCTGAGAGCTTTCTGCTGTTAACTCAGCTGCTAGCTCGGAGGCTAACTCGGCTGCTAACACGGCGGCTAACTCAGCTAACTGGCTAACTGTAGACTGTAGTAGTAGTAATGTGTGCTGAATGTATTTATACCTCTACAGCAGCAGGGCCGGGTTTATGCTAATGTGATTTTCAGACCCGCCGACTAAATCCTGAACACAGAAATCTTGAAACACAGTTTGTGAAGCCTAGCTCCACAATTCAAATCTAAATGGTTGAAATGCTTTTTACACCTTTTTTAGAAATACATGTATGACCTATTTAATGTGTTTAGAAGAACATGTCTGAATTCACTTTACACAGTCTTTAAGCTAATTAAAATCCAACATTTGGTCATTGCTTTTTCCACTCCGAAGTTTCAACACGTTCTTTATTTTATCAATAATATCATGGACAGACAGTGTGATTTTAAAGAGTATAAACCAAACCAGCATCTAACAGGCCCGACGAGGCATTTCCAGGTGTGTTTAAATGTTGTTTACCGTGCTGCAGCTGAGCAGCTAATTATCCGTCTAGCTGCTAACTGACCTTAGCGGAGCACTTTCCACCAGTGAATGTTTGTTTGGTGGTTCGTTCAACAAGCCAACAGGTGTTCATGTTTTAAGTTCGATAGGAAGGAGACTTTCACCCTCCTGTCGTCCTCCCGGGTCAAATTCACCCCGTCTGTTTTGACGCCTTCCCTCCTTACTCCTTTCCTTCCTTCCTTCCTTTTTTCTCTCCTTACTTCCTTCCTCTTTTCCTCCTTACTGCTTTCCTTCCTTCCCTCCTTACTCCTTTCCTCCCTTCCTTCCTTACTTCCTTCCTCTTTTCCTCCCTCCCTCCTTACTCCTTTCCTTCCTTCCTTCCTCTTTTCCTCCCTCCCTCCTTACTCCTTTCCTTCCTTCTCTCCTTACTTCCTTCCTCTTTTCCTCCTTCCTTCCTTCTCTTCTTACTTCCTTCCTCTTTTCCTCCTTACTACTTTTGTTCGTTCCTTCCTTCCTTCCTTCCTTCCTTCCTTCCTCCCTCCCTCCCTCCCTCCTTACGCCTTTCCTTCCTTCCTTCCTTCCTTCCATCCTCCATTCCTCGTCCCTTCCTCCTATCCTTCCTTGACCTGAGGACAACAGGAGGGTTAAGCAGGAAAGCTAATATAGTCTGTGGCCTTTTGTTTTGTGTAGCAGGATGCAATCAGGCTCAGTGTGACCATCTGCTCTGCTTATGATAGAATGACATGTTAACACATTTAGATGTTTAATCGGCTGTAAGGAAATAAGGTTTCTATGTATGTAGACTAGAGGGAGCCATGATGAAACCAAAAAAATAAAGAATATAAACTTCTCTCACTTTTGGGTTCTGATTTTGATCCAAAGGAAAATACCGGACAAGTGATTTACGGAGAGTACTGAACTATGTGTGCTCTAGCAGACATAAAAAGTGAAAAATGACACCAATTTTAGACCCAAGCTGACACTATAAAATCCACAAGGACCACCAGAACCATCCTAATCAGAGTACTGTAACATCTAGTGGACGTTTTAAAGTCACATGGAGTCAATTCAACACAATTCAGCACCTTAAGAGTTGTGCTTGTTCACCCAAAAAGACAGGACGTCCATCATATGACATCATCTAAAGCAGGGGTGTGAAACATGCGGCCTGTGTGCCAGAACTGGCCCGCCGAGGGGTGCAATCCGGCCCATTTTCGTTCTTGTGTTCTTTTCCTTCCTTCCATCTGTCCTTCCTCCCTTCCTATTTTCCTTCCATCTGTCCTTCCTCCCTTCCTATTTTCTGCACTGTTCTGGTGTCAAATTAACTCACTTCTGATCCCTAATCTAAGAGCTGAAGAGGATCTCATGAAAGTGGAACGTGTGTAACCTGAACACACCACTAGATGGCGGCATTTCCTCACAAATATCAGCCGAAGCAACAGCGGGAAACATTTTGCTCTGTGAGACCTTTGAATGCCTTCATGATACTCTATGGATCAGTGACCATAAACACAGACAAACACCTGCTGCTGAACCTGTCAATGATCTCTGTGGTGGTGAAACGAGTCTGTCAGTAGATTACTCGGCTCCTAATATAGATATTCACTTATTCTGTACCACTGGAGATGTTGTGAAGCTGAATTTGGACCAGAAACTAGAGAGGAATCAGGATCAGTTAATAATCTTAACATCTTTAACCCTACTGTTGGAGGGGAGGAAGGAAGGGAGGAAAGGAAAGGAAAGAAGGAAGGAAAGGAAGGAAGAAAGAAAGAAGGAAAGGAAGGAAGAAAGAAGGAAGGAAGGAAGGTAGGAGGAAGGGAGGGAGGACAGAAGGAACGAGGGAGGGCGGGAGAAAGGAAAAGAGGAAGGGAGGAAGGAAGGAAAGAAGGACAGAGGAAAGAAGAAAGGGAGGAAGGAAGGAGGGAGGAAAGAAGAAAAGGAAGAAGAAAGAAGGAAAGGAGGGGGAAGGAAGGAAGGAGGTAAGGAAGGAAGGAAGGAGGAAAGAAGGAAGGAAGGAAGGAAGGCAGGAGGGAGGGAGGGAGAAAGGAAAAGAGGAAGGGAGGAAGGTAGGAGCGATGGAGGAAAGAAGGAACGAGGGAGGGAGGGAGAAAGGAAAAGAGGAAGGAAGGAAGGGAGGGAGGAAGAAAGAAGGAAAGGAGGGGGAAAGAAGGAAGGAGGTAAGGAAGGAAGGAAGAAAAGGAGGGAGGAAGGAAGGGAGGAAGGAAAGGAAGGAGGAAGGAAGGTAGTAAGGTAGGAGGGATGGAGGGAGGGAGAAAGGAAAAGAGGAAGGGAGGAAGGACACAGACAGAGTGCCGTCACCAGAAAAACAACACATCAAGTCAAGTCCATTTTTTTTTTTTACTTATAGCTCATAATCACAAATCATTGAATTTGCCTCAAAGGACCTTTACAATCTGCACATCATGCATTGATCTGAAAAAGAAAAAAACTCCTCCCAGTAAAAAGAAATATTGAAGAAAACCTCAAAAGGAACATTTAATTTGCCTTTTATTTGAAATTGTGAAATCTACTTATGTTTGAGTGTTCCTTTGCCATTACTGACTGTTACTGACCTAAATTCTACGTTGTGTGTCTGCAGAGCTTGCGAGGGACATAAATCGGAGGGGAGGAAAGGAAAGGAAAGAAGGAAGGAAAGGAAGGAAGGAAGAAAGAAAGAAGGAAAGGAAGGAAGAAAGAAGGAAGGAAGGAAGGTAGGAGGAAGGGAGGGAGGACAGAAGGTACGAGGGAGGGCGGGAGAAAGGAAAAGAGGAAGGGAGGAAGGAAGGAAAGAAGGACAGAGGAAAGAAGGAAGGGAGGGAGGAAAGAAGGAAAGGAGGGGGAAGGAAGGAAGGAGGTAAGGAAGGAAGGAAGAAAAGGAAAAAAATTGTGAAATCTACTTATGTTTGAGTGTTCCTTTGCCATTACTGACTGTTACTGACCTAAATTCGACGTTGTGTGTCTGCAGAGCTTGCGAGGGACATAAATCTTGTCATCTGCTCATATTAGCGGGGTCTGTAACTGTATACGTGTGTGTGTGTGTGTGTGTGTGTGTGTGTGTGTGTGTGTGTGTGTTTTATCAGGTTTTGACTTTTAGAGCAGCGGTGTCAAACACATTTTCCTTCAAGGGCCACATTCAGCCCAATTTGATCTGATGTGGGCCAGATCATTAAAAAGATGGATGGAAGGAAGGAAGGAAGGAAGGAAGGAAGGAAGGAAGGAAGGAAGGAAGGAAGGAAGGAAGGAAGGAAGGAAGGAAGGAAAAGAAGACTGGAAGAAAGGGAAGAAAGACAGGTGAATGGACAAAAGAGAAGAATAGAAGGAAGGAAGGAAGGAAGAAAGAGAGGAAGGAAGGAAGGAAGGAAGTAGGAAAAAAGAAGACATGATGGAAATATCAAAGGAAGGAAGGAAGGAAGGACAGATGGAAGGAAGAAGACTGGAAGAAAGGGAAGAAAGACAGGTGAATGGACAAAAGAGAAGAAAAGAAGGAAGGAAGGAAGGAAGGAAGGAAGGAAGGAAGTAGGAAAAAAGAAGACATGACGGAAATATCGAAGGAAGGAAGGAAGGAAGGACAGATGGAAGAAAAGAAGGAAAAGAAGACAGGAACGAAAGATGGAAGGGCTTGAGCTTGCGATGCAGAGCTTGCTAGGGACATAAATCTTGTCATCTGCTCATATTAGCGGGGGTCTGTAACTGTATACATGGACGTAAGCCTGGACTGCACATGTGTCAACACATCTGCATATGCTGACATCCAATGTAGCATAAACAGCTTTTTTTTAATATTATAAATCCCTTTTTTTTTATGTAAGTATTCCCACTATCCTAGACTGTAGCTGAACAAGGGAAAAATACTGTTTAGGAAAAAAAAAACTGAGGAAATTTTCCACTAAAGACTGGAGAGACTAACTTTTGGGAGATATTCACTTGATATGACTGACTCAGACTGCTGAAGCTGTATGTTTAGCTTCATATAAACATCTGAATACATTTTTGCACAAAACAAAGCCTGTGTGGGTTTTGTACCCCCTCGCTGAAACTGCAGCAGAAAGGCGTCTTCTGCTCACTTGGGCTTGAAGACAAACTTTGATTAACGTGAATTAAATAGA